>NC_142519.1:16910979-17175979 GCF_964205215.1 Stylophora pistillata
ACAGAAACCAAAAAAAAATAGCTCAATTCTGTCAAGATACCAAAAATATATTGGATTTTAAGATGTTGAAGCACAATTTCACTCTTTAGCTATGTCAGGGTCCGAAATTAACTTTTTTAGGCGGGCGCCAACTGGTGACTGGAAATTTTTTTTCAGTCGCCATATGGAAAAATGTGGTCGCCAAAAAGTGACAATAAAATTTTTCCTTTGCAGCGAAACACAAACCACACATTTAATGGATTTGGCTGAAAATCAAAGTTATTGTTTGACTGTATAATTATCGTAGCATGAAAATGATAGTTAATCGCCCGCTGGCGACCGGTTGTGAAATTCTGGTCGCCAGTGCAAAGTGTTTAGTTGCATTGGCGACCAGGAAAGCGCAACTTTGGACCCTGTATGTTGAGGTGAATAGTGCTGGCTAATCACTTCCAGACTAGCCATTCAGTGTATATGAAAAGCATTATTCACCTGTGTGGTGTATACTACAGTGTAACTTTTGATATGTATACACTGTATAGACTTCACTGTTGATTGGAATGCATGTTATTAAATTTCCACCTCTGACTATTACATGCAATCATTGTGGGCTCTTTTCAGTATTCTTCATTTTCAACCATGTGACCAAATTTTGTTGCATAACTTGCATCCACCATGCTGGTGAACATCCAGAAAGTCAATATGGCTTCGGCAGACACATAATTATTTGAGCGTAAATGTTACTTTTATAATTATCGAAGTCATACGAGTCCTGCCAAGGCAAGATACATGTAGCTCTTATTTGTGGATTTGATCCATACAGTATATGTTAAAAAGTGGAAGTGTAGCAAGGATTTAGTGGATTTGGTGCTCCAGACCTTGTGGATTACTGGGAGGCAAATGAAAGCATGCAAGTCCATGGACTTGTACAAATTTTTCATCTCTGGTTGCAGTGTTCAATCTAGGCCATGTTTTTACATCAGTGACACAGAATAGTCTTTTCCGACATAAAATGAAATGATCATGGGTCCTACTGATGCAAAAAAAACAAACAAACAAACAAAACCAATTGAAATTAACGAGTCACCTTGATTATATGTACTTCCAAACCTGCAGGCAATGATAAAAAGTAAATTAAAACAAATAATGTGTGCTTACTAGCCTGAAATGAGTGTGCAAAACTGGCTGGCATTTCAGGTTATGTGTGTATGAGTACATTTTGTGTCAGGCAATCCTAGCAATTCCAAGAGGGACTGGAGCCAACTTCAATGTTTTGTACATGTTGCGTTATCAATCAAGGATGGTGAAGAGGTCACTTTGGCTACAGTATGGTGAAGAAAAACTTTTCCATTGAAAGCAAACATGGTTTGAAATTGAAATGGTTACTTGTGATCAGAAAGTATGAAATGAAAAAAATGTTTGGTGTTTTTTGGCATCTTTTGTTCAGGATATTGGCCTGTCATTTTTTAAAATTATAAGAATTCAGCTACATGATGATAATTTGACTGTTTACTGCAATAAACAAATCAAAACTGTGAAAAGCATGAAAACTATAACATATTGGTGATAGTTTGGACGATGTTAGTTTTTCAAAGTTTCAATGTCATGGTTTGACCCAGACCATTTTTAAAATGACCCAATTAAAAATACCCTGTGGGACACATGACCCACTTTGACTAAATTCTAGACTGAACACTGTGGTTGCTGGTTAATAACAATGCTTATCAAACCAGTAGCTGGAACTGACAAAGTTGTTATTACAGCAAGAGTAAATGGATCTTTCTTCTGCAAACGGGATTAGTACTTTGGGTGAGCAGGCATGTGCTACCCCAGATCTTGACAGGGCAAGCATTCAAGTAACTTCCAAAGAAGAACAGGCCAACTTTTTTTCAAAACGTTTTGAAATAAGGGAAAAAACCTCCTGTATTGCACCTCACAATGCTGCATTTGTGCCTGATGAGACCAGACCTCTGCCAAAGCCATTAACAGAGCTATAAATTATATGTACCATGATCAGCATTTAGATTTTGACTTTCAGTATCTACTTCAAAAGTCAGAAAAAGCATTAATTTTTTTTAATGAGCTGGAGATGAGTGCTAAAGAAGCAGAAACCATTGAAGAATTGACAAGAGGTCAGTCAAACGTTAAAGTTGGGTTTGAGCAGAGAGCAGGACGAGTGACTGCTTCAAAGTTTAAAAAAGCTTCTGAAACAAATCCAGACAAACCAGCCTCATAAAGGTGATTCACTTTCCCAGTCCTGGCCATTTCTCAAATGCAGCAAGAATGGGACCTATCAAGTGAAAGTGGAAAGGAAGAAGCTTAATATGAATATTTTCGATTGCTGATCACCAACTTTTCTGTGGCTATGTGGCGAACAATGGGCTTCACCTAAATGAAAAATTAATTTTAATGACCTTTTTTAGGGGCTTGGGTTGATCGGTGTAGGTTTTTGTGAGTGCTGTAAAGGACTCTGAAATTAAACTAATGTCCTTACATGTACAAGGAGGCTCTGCAAGTCACTTCTGCAAAAGACAGCAGTTTCTGTCTCAAGTATGATGAAAGTTGCGTTGCTCTCGAACGTGTATCCTAAAATTGTCTTTGATCTAAATAAACACAGAAGATTAAATTGATATCTTTGTGCAGCTATGTCAGAGGTATGTTAGGCAGCTACATGTATGTAACTTGTAGTTTTTCAGTAATTGATAGTATACAGTGTACATGTAGATGTCCAATAACCTCTGAACTCCTCAATGAAAAATAAGGGTGAGGTTGATGCCATAGATTCCCTAGTTAGGTGGAGTCAAGGACTTAAGTCTAGGGAAATGGATTGCCATGACAACACCATTAGTGGCATCCAATCATTTGATTTTGCTCTTCCAAACGTGTTAAAAAAAAATAGTCACAATCTACATATGCCACCGCCAAGTTAGCCCAATGGATAGTGCACTGGACTGTTGTGCAGGAGGTCGAGGGTTCGAGCTCCGGCTAGATTAACACTCAAGGTCTTAAAATAATTGAGAAGAATTTGCTGCCTTTCTACAACATCAAGAAATGGTTAGATATTCTAGTCTTCTCAGATAGGGAAGAATAAATGGAGGTCCCGTCTCCTGCAGGGTTGGGTACGTTAATTTCCCACACACGAGATTACTGTGTGATGGATGTCCTCCCCTGGGGCAGGATGGTGGGTTTGTTGTGAAGGCCGTAAGTTGGATAACTCATTGGGTTAATTATGTCACCTTCGTTAAATAAAGAATATTGTTTGTATTGTATTGTACTGTATTGTATGCAATCCTGAAAAATGTGATCAGAGGTAAATTACTAGCAAAACAATCTTACCCCATGTGAGAAAGAGTCTGGTGTAATATCCCTTCCACCTGTACAAAAGTATGGTTGTATCTCAAATATTTTACTCTATAGTTCAGTAAGGTATTGATCAATATTTAAATAATATTAACAAATGACTTTGCAATTTCTGTTAAAGTAGTCTAATAGAAATAGATCAGTGTCATATCAATTATACTAAATGTCAGTATAAATGTTTTGGAAGATAATTTTTTAGAGGAAAACAAGTGCCATGTGCTCTATAGCTTACTCTTTTTTTTGTATTTTTTATAAAGGGTATTTCACATGCTCAAAATTTAAATACAATTATTTATGTGATGGTGAAGGTGATGATGCTTTTCACATGTTATTATTGCTTTGTAGTACTTAGTAGTTATTGTTACAGTACTGTTAGAAGTTTGGGACAGTATAGCAGTAGCTACTAGTTGCCATGAGTGAAATAATAATTGTTTCAATACTACAGTTTGATGGATAAGCAACCAAATTAATGTTTCCTCAGAAGTGACTTGTAACTCATTTGTTTCACTGTTCTTTTTTTCTATTAAAAATGAAACAAACAAACAAAAAACAAAAGCACCACTGGCTGTACCAAGTGTTTTGCTTGCCCACCTGGCCAAGAGGCAGGTCATATGGGTGCAGTAAATTGTACATATTGTCCAAAAGGTATGTGGTTTCTTAATTTGCCTTTTTTTTCTTTTTTGTTTTTGTTGTGAGTTCTTGTTGTTGTTTGCTTATTTATGATGAAACTGAGATAACTGTATGTAAAAGTCTCCCTGTCCTCAGAGCCACTGAGCCACACAATTTACTGACAGAAATCACACAATTTACATTTTTTTTATTGCACCCTATCAGAAGGTCTGTCATGATAATAATTTATTTTGAGTCTTGTTATTATTTACCATAACATTGATAAAAAATAAATAAATTTATGTTCTTTCAGGTTCATTCAAAGCCTCCTCAGGCTCTAAGGTTTGCCAGTCTTGTCAGGATGGATATTATCAATTAAAAACTGGACAAACATCTTGTGTAGAGTGCCCAGTAAGATATTACTGTCCTGTAAGTCAACCATGTTTTTCTCTCATCTGTCATTTATGACACAACAGTAGCCTTCAGTTGCTCAAAAGCTTGGGCACATATCTTTCTAGATGTGAATTTTCTGTTCCTGTTAAAAGTGAACAGTTTCTGTAGAGCTTATTAAGGACAGAGAATCAAGCAGGTTTTGCACCAAATCATGGTCAACTAACATCTTCAAAATGTTCTTTTCATCATGAAAGCAGAGTATTTAAGAAATACTCACCATGAGAAATATTTGTTGAGTGAAATGTTGATTTTTAAGTTGTTTGTGGTGCTGTTTTTGAACTATCTTCTTAATATGTAACAATGGTGTAATGCTCTTCCATCTTGAATTACACTTAATTGAACAATGAATGTCATTACCTCTATATTGGAGCACAGGCATTACAGGCATCCCAAGCATACTGTGTGTGATTTCAGGGTTTAAAGGCAATAGGAGTAGTATGAGCCAAAATGTCCTTGCTATGAAATCAATCCCTTTGTCCATTGGTATAAATTATTCTTTAGTTACGGAAGTCGATATTCCCTGAATATTGCACAATTATAAGAACAAATTTAGATTGGATTTTAGGCATTCACATGTGCTGTTAAAGTTCATGTTAGCTCTACAATCATAGACAGAACACGTGGGCTGCCTGTGATTCAGAACCATGTGTTTTAAAAATTGGGGAATTAGAACATTGTCACAGTTGAAAAATTACTTTGAGTTCTCAAGTTTGTTGGGGCATATTCAGCTATGTGATGCATTAAGAGCATCCACTAGCAGGCAAAAATGTTTGATAGATTATCTTGCTGTCAATTGAACATGCATGAACAACATCTTCCAAACAGTTTTTAAGGAGGGAAGGTATTTATTAGATGAGAAGAAATATTATATATACAAGGCTAAAAAGTTATTAAAAAGGTTAAAACCAAACGTTTTTGGCTGGTTGCCATCATCAGGGTTGAAGTTGTTGACCGTCTGTACATACATATATATCTTATGTGATTCCCGATATGAGATATATATGTATGATACTTAATGGATAATTACTGAGGCATATGGCATTATGAGAAATATTGCAGCCAGCTGAGGCCTATGGCCTCAGCTGGCTGCAATATTTCTCATAATGCCATGTGCTGATTTCAGAAGTAATTATCAATTATAATTATTGATCCCCATGAAATCCTATTGTTCTGTGTCTGTGTTGGATCTTCGATTTTAGTTACACCTATGTGTGATAATTGTGATGCTCATTGCTACTGTTCTTTGTTGGGATTAATATATCTTAGATTTTAATTGTGCCGAGGGTTGTTATTGTAGCTCGTTGTTGTAGTTGTTCAAAACAGTTCTAATGATGGAATTAATTTGTGCAAGGTGTGTAACACTGCTAATTTGCATACTTTATAAGCCAGAGAATTCAGTCATTTTACTCAGTGGGAACCTGGGTTTGGAAAGAGGATGGATTCATCTGAAGACGAAGGATTATTTATTACACAGAGCTCTATGAAGGCAGATATTTCAGCAGAAATCGAAGATAATGTAGTGTAATGTTTGGACATTTCTGTCAGTGCTTTAATTCTTTATTGACTTCTAAAGGCAGCATTTCCATTTTCTTTTTTTAATAGAGCAAAGATTTAGAATGCCAATTACAGCTTCAGAATGCGAGAAATTTGACAAAAGTTGGGTTTCAGACACCAGCCGCCCGAAATGGGTGTGGGTTTTGAAAGTCTTTGAGGAGTGGAAGAAGCAATATTTTTAATAATTGTAACCTGCACACTACAATATTTTTAATATTGCAGCCTGCGCACTGCAATATTTTTGATATTGCAGCATGGCATGCTTATTTAGCGTGTTTAATTATATTACCCCTGATAATTTCCCTGCTAACAAAAAGGACCACCTCGGTTTTCCTCATACAGTTGTTTTGTCATCTTAAAGACTACAATGGTTAATTTAATGCAGAGAGAGAACAATAGAATTTCATGAGAATCAGTAATTAAAATATATATATATATATATAAGATATATATGTATGTACAGACGGTCAACACCTTCAACCCTGATGATGGCAAACAGCTGAAAACATTTGTTTTCAACCTTTTTAATAACTTTTTAGCCCTGTATATATAATATTTCTTATCAAGCGAACATTATGGACATAGACTAGAAGAGTTCCCATTAAAAGATCATTAACCCTGTAAATTCCATAAGTGACCAAGACAGACTAAATTCTGCAAACTAACATTATAAGAATTGTATGTGGATGGTAAGGAGAATTACTAATGAGATCCTAGGGATGAAAGGGTTAGATCCCATGCTAGATTTGATTAAAAAAAAAAGAAAAGTCATAGTTGCATTGAGTGGGTATTGAAAGAGGCCAGAGGTGAGGAGTTGATGCCTCTTGTGGATTGAACTTACTGAAAATGATAATTGATATCATGAATGTATTTCTTCACTGCCATATATTGAATGCTTTTATTGCATGTGTTTTAGTGGCCAAGCTCACCACCATCGCCTTGTGATAAGGAGCAGATTTGCCCAGCAGGCAGTATGACACCACAAGAGGACTGTAAAGGATTGTTAACTAGAAATAATGAAACTGAGGTACAGAAATTGTTTGATGGCAATGTGAGTTCAATCATCCCTCAAGCTGAGTGGACCACATGAAAAAAGCTTGCATCCATTTCCATGGCATAAAATGACTCAAATATAGTTTGTCCTCCCTGGATGGGATGCATATGGTTCACCCACCCCTCCCCCCCCCAGCTTTCCATCAGACTCTTCTGGTAGTTTGCTTACACCCATAATGTGAGGGTGAAGTGTTTTGTGCAAGAAAACAGCACCCTTAACCCAGCTTCTATTCATAAGTAAGAATGGCTTCAATTTATTTGATTGTTAGACTGGCTCACTTACTATAAGCACTGGTGTACAACCTGCACTTGCAGATAAGCTGCACCTTGACTTTAAAATTTTGGAAAAAATACTTTAAAAAGGAATCACCTGCAGAGTGTTGAGAAAGTTGCTCTATTTTGGAAATTCATTGAACATCCACACATGTAAATTAAAGTCACAAAATTCAACTTTCGAAGCAGAGAATACTTTTAATCTTTATCCATATCTTTAGCTGTAATATTATAGGCATGATATCTACTCACATGGACTTTCAGTGTATTTTTTATCTTACTGGTATTATTCAATCGGTATTTTTTCATTCCTGTCAGATTTTCACAGCTTAAATGCCAGTGTTTAATTGGTGCATGCATGTCAGTTTGATGATGCAATCAAATCTACCAGAATATTTGCCTCTGATAGTTCCTTGCTACATGTGTGACATTAGCCATTGAATACACTGCCTAAATGGTTTAGAAACAATCCATTCCTATATTTTCTTGTTCCTCTGTGTATTTCATTTACAGGAATGTGAAATGAGCGCAATTGTTTATGCTGTCATTGCTGTATCACTAGCAGGTACCAAAATTATTGGACAACTACAGGTCATTCCTGGAACTTAAGGCATTTGCATGTATACCAGTTCCCCGTTTCCCTTTGAGGTTTCTGTTGTAGTAACAAGTGGCTAACAAAAATATATAAAAAAACTGTTTTAGATGACTTGAGAAAGACTTATTAAAAACTTCTTATCTCTGGTGTGTGCGTGCGTGCGTGTGAGAGAGAGAGAGAGAGAGAGAGAGAGAGAGAGAGAGAGAGAGAGAGAGAGAGAGAGAGAGAGAGAGAGAGAGAGAGAGAGAGAGAGAGAGAGAGAGAGAGAGAGAGAGAGAGAGAGAGAGAGAGAGAGAGAGAGAGAGAGAGAGAGAGAGAGAGAGAGAGAGAGAGAGAGACGTAAAGGCACTTTTGTAACCTTACTGTGGCACTCGTGTAACCTACAGTGGCACTTTTGTAACTTTAATGGCACTTATGTAACTTATGGCACTACTGTAACCTGGCACTCATGTAACTTTTGTGGCACTTCAGTAACGCCATATTTCTGAATAGTGTGTTTTCAGTAAAATAACGAATGAAACATTTCCTAAATATATAATTCAGAGGAAAGGAACTGCGTTGTTCCTGCCTTACTTTAATAACTGAGTTATTATCATTGAGGGGTAAATTCCAGTGAAGCAATGCTGAATTTGACACAGTCGATCAATCAGCGTCAATGTAGTTTTGTTCGGCTACTGTTTTTCTAGCATTCAAGACGTCGTTTAGCATTAACTTTACTAAGCTCGCGTTAATGTTAACTTAAGGACCAAGCGAAGTTGAAGAATGTCTTCTTCTGTATGACCATTGTCCTTTAAAATGGATTATTTTGGTCTCCAAGCAAGGCTTAAAAGTCTGCAATGTGCAAAGTCAGCAGCCATGCGAAGAGGTGATACTTATCAGCCAAACGGGTAAATGAATCAATGTACTGCACTTGTATTGTACTTGCAAGAGAGCAATATTGAAAGTGTAGTAGAATAAAAGCTTTATATAAACGCAACATTACATGACTGGTAATAATGTTTTTAAATCTCTTAAGAACCAGGTGCGTAGCGTGGTCACTTTTTCAAGTACGCACAAGTACATATGGTCGAGAAACCTAAGTAAACTTAGAGTAAAAATAGAAACATTTGCTGAAAATTTCAAACTTTTCTGGTCACTTGAAGTACGCACGTGCGTATATGCGTATAGGACGCTATGCTCCTGAGAACACCAAATTGTTTATTAACCTTAAATCACATCTGTGAGATGTGACAATTAAAGCTCAAATATTGTAAGAAATAGGCAACTTTTTTGAGAGACATGTTTCGGCATGCTTATGCCATCTCCAATCAATGAGTAACAGAACATGAGTAATTATATAACAGACAAGTAGATGAATAGAATATTTATATTGTATTACAGTATGATGTAATACAAAAGCGGGTACTAATTACAACATGACACCAAACATCAAAGGTGTGAACTAAAACGCTAGAAGAGTGTTATAATGCTGTAATTTTTAATTTCGGGTTTTATCTTATTTATATAAGAAAGCTTCTTTGAGCTTTAAATCAATTGAGTTGTTAGCAGAATCCAGAATACTAAAGAAAGAAAGGGAGTATTTGTTCTTACAAGAAGGAGATATGTTGAAATGCTTAAAAATATGCGAGTTTTTATCGCTTTCCGTGTTCTGCTTTATCCTAGTAGAGAAGTGGCGTCTAGTTTCGCCAATATAACGGTAATTACATCCCACACATGAAAATTGATAAACTACCATGGATTTTAGAGGATCAGGAGTACGATCTTTAACACTGAACATGTTTTTAATTTTAAAAGAAGTGAAAACTAGTTTGATAGTTAGGTCCGATTTACAAAAGCGCTTAGTGAGTTGTCGGAGTTTGACAGGAAAAGAAAATTCAGATTCACTATTCGCACCAATCACCATTGCCAGATGCTTGTCTAGATTTACAATCATGCCATTTCATCGTCATACCAACTGTTAGCAATTCCAAGTTCGTATTCCAGCCGTGTGTTTAGCATTTCGAGGTCCTTTTCAGACGAGTGCAACTTTTGATCATCGGCATAGGCATTCAAATTTGCCTGCTCAATGTGATAGAATAAATAATTGATGTGCATGTTGAAAAATATTGGGCTAAGGACACTTCCTTGGGGGACCCCTCTTCTCACTAACTCCCATTCAGAAAATGTGTCTCCAATTTCTAGGCGCTGTATTCTTGCAAAAAGGTAGCTTCTCAAGAGTCCAATGCTCATCTCGCAAAGATCATAAGCCTTGAGTTTGGCAAGCAAGAGAGCATGAGGGATACTGTCGAAAGCCTTTGAGGCCCGAAAGAACAGATACGGGTCTATAGTTCTTTTTACAAAATCCCTCATCCTTCTTAAATAAAGGGGTCACTTGCCCCATTTTTCAGCGTGAAGGATAGTGACCTAGATTGATTGAACAGTTCAATAATTTTGCAAGAGGCTCTGATACCACGGATGCAGAATCTTTCAGCAATCATGGAGGTATAAGGTCATGGCCGCAGGATTTACGCGTATTCATTTCTGACAAAAACTTCTTCATTTGCTTTGAGTTAGTAAGTTCAAAATTGAAATTTGTCATCATGTTTGAAGAATGCTTAATTAGTATGGCCTGAATGCTTGGATGAGTGCTGTAATCAGTTCCAAAGTCCTCGTTTATCTCTGCTGCTGCATCAACAACTCGAACCACTGTATCTCGTGAACTGTTCGGACTTTGGGAAAAATATTTGGCAGGCTTTTAACTTGGACTTATACCAGTATGTACACAAAACAGTATCAAATTCTGGAGGGTGCCATGTAGACTCAAATTTTAGAAGAAGAAGGAGGATGAAAAACTCTTAGGCGTCAAGATTGACAAGCACATTAGCTGGCACAACCACATTGAATACTTGATTAGGAAGCTGAACTCTAGAATTTATCTGTTAAAAGAGCGAATGGCTACCTTGACCTCCACTGCAGAAAATTGTTATTTAATGCGCTTATTAAGCCTGTCTTTGAATATTGCTGTTCGGTTTGGGGTAACGCCCCTGATGACCAATTGTTAAGAATACTTGAAGTGCAGAAATGTTGTAGTAGGTTAATATTAGATGCTAGTTTTCACAATAACTCGGTTCCAATGTTCAAGAAACTACAATGGATGCTAATTGATGATGTAATAATGCATGAAGAAATTGTGCATGATGTTCGAAATTGTGAACGGAGAGTGTCTGCATTATTTTACAAGCTATAAAACTTATGCAAAAAGCACCCATTCTTATAATAGGCGAACTTCTTTCAATGATCATCTCGCCGTGCCGAAATGTCGCTCCAACACATGCCTTTGAACATTTCATGTGAGTGCCACTTACTTTATGAATCGTCTGGACGACAAATTTAAAACTGTTACAGATGAAAGCAATTTTAAGAAACTTTTAGTGAACAATTTTTTACAAAGTAATTCAGATTGTGAACATTTTACTATCTCTAGAACGTTTTGAATATATTTATGTGCATGCTGTTCTTGATAATCTAGTTTTTACAATTCTTTTTAATACAGCCCACAATGTAAACTACTGGGTTACCAGTAATTGTGTTAGCTACTAAAGTTTATTTATTTATTTAACTAAAACACTACACATTTCAACCCACGTATCCAAAAAAATAACTCCTGCATGCGTAGCATGCCTATGTTTTTAAGTAGATCTCCTCTCTTTTACACTTGTATCAGTTCTTGGTAATATTTATTTTGAATTTGCAATCAGGGTAAGATGCGTAACCGCAGGACTGTGATGCGCAAAGGGCCCCTCATCATCTACAATGAAGATCATGGAGTGAAAAAGGCTTTCCGCAACTTACCTGGTGTTGATATCTTGTCAGTGGATCGTCTGAATCTTCTGAAGCTTTGCCCTGGTGGTCACTTGGGCAGGTAAGAGGACACAAGATAAATATCAAGAACACGAGCTTATTTTTCTCCTCATTACCACAGCTTGTACAATCTTAAAGTCAACACACATTTAACCTCTGCTTTTGGAATCTGTCATATAATTTTTAGGGACATCGTGGATGATACAGATTTTCAGTTTATTTTGTTGTGATTTTTCCCTTAGGTTTTGTATCTGGAGCAAGGGTGCAATTGAGAAGCTTGATGCCTTGTATGGAACAGGAAAGAAACCATCCACAGAAAAGAAGGATTTCAAGTGAGACAAGTTTCATTTAATTTTTGTGAAGTTGAAGTTAATGGATTGTGACAAGTATGGCAGGCCTTTTGTAGCAATATTCAATAATTCTTTCATTCAACCATCCAACTGCAATTCAACCGTTCAATTCAACCCCAATTCAACCATTCAACACCCCCATTCAACCATTCAAGAATCTATTCAACTATTCAAGAATCTATTCAACTATTCAACCCCAATTCAACTATTCAATCCTGCATTCAACCATTCAATCCCGCATTCAGACATGATGGTTGCAGGACTGAGTAACCTGGCACAATTACACGAAAGACGTCCTAATACGTCTTTTATGTTAACTTGGAAATATTGTACCCAGTAAATATTCCTTCGATTGACAGTTGTAGTATTGTAACATATTTCTTCGGACAGGTTCAATAAAAGAATTAAATAAAAATTGAATTAAAAAGACCGAAAACTTTTGTTGGCTCGAGATACACACTAAGATGAGTTGCCTGTGGTTTCCCAAAGTTCTTTGCAGAAGTTCCTCAAGTATTTCAGAAGATATGTTGTACGATGGCCTCCCGGGTGAAGAAATATTTGCTTGTCTGTCTGAGCCCAAGTTAGCGACAGATGTTGTGATAATGGAAGCTAGAGACAATAAATGGTTCCAGCCTTGTAAAATATCATCAAAAGCGGATGTAATTTTTGCAACTGTGTTTTCTCGTTATCTTCAAACTGGAAACAATCTTCCAGCCTTCTTAAAAAGGAGATTGTTTTGTCAAGTGTTACAGCATGCTTTTCCAATGGTTCCACCTCGAAAGGAATCTTACAGAACTGAGTTGTAGGTATTTCTGTTAGCTCAAATTTCTGTGCATCTGCTGCTATCTTGCTTTCTGTGATAACTTAGGTTTCAGGCTCCAGCTTGGCTATCTTTCGTGCTAGGTTCCCCAATCCGCCAGTTGAATGCAGGATTGAATGGTTGAATGCGTGATTGAATGATTGAATTGGGATTATATAATTGAATGGGGTTGAATAGTTGAATTGGGGTTGAATGGTTGAATGGGAGTGTTGAATGGTTGAATTGGGGCTGAATTGAACGGTCAAATTGCAGTTGAATGAAAGAATTATTGAATATTGCTACAAATGGCCAGCCATAGACAAGTGTTGCTCACTGCATATAAGATTGAAAGATTCAAAGCTCATTGATTTCACTTGAGCCTTGAGACAAGATTTTCTGGCACATTATAGCTGACAAGGTTGCTGACTATAAAACATTTGCTAAAATGGTAGATCACCAATACTAGTGCCTGTCATTGTTCTTTCTACTAAAAGTGTTTAGGAGTCTTTAAGACTTGTTTGCAATGACTGGTTTCCAGAAGGCTGGAATTGGTTCAGGGGTTTTGAGTTGCTTGGCTAGATTCACCCATTATTGCAAATTTAAGTGTTATCTTGTGATCTCAAGAGATTGTCATAATGATTATACTGAATGCTTATATTTAACTGACACAAGTTTCGTTTTTCACCTTTTAAAGTCTTCCCAAAACAATCATGAGCAATGCTGACCTCAATCGCCTCATCAACAGTGAGGAGGTCCAGTCTGTTATCAGACCTGCTGGGTAAGTAACAATTAGATTGTAGTTGCATGTAAAGTGATGTGTTAGCTTGGTGATTGAGGAATGAATGTAGAAATTTCAAATTTGTGCTGTTAACCAGCCTGTATGGTATAAAAGTTAAGCGGACTACTCTCTTTATGTGTGATGAGACTTGTATGGTTCCATTTTGATAGTTCTCATGAAAATTCTTAGTGGGGAATTTCCAATATTGATGGAAGACATTTTCTACATGCTCCATTCTCGGTGTTGCAACTATCCCAAGTGCAGCTGTTGTTTCTAGGCTCACTTACAGAATTTCACACATCTTTTTCACCTGTGCTTGCCTTGGTTATAGGCATTGATATAACTTGATTAATTGGAATTAGAGTTCACTTCTCATAACATGATTAGTAAATTTTGTTTAAGTTACCCTATTCCCACAATTGCATGTAGTAGTGGCGTTGTATATCCCACATATGCAGATGTACCCTCTCCTAACAGAGTAAAAAAGTCATAAGCAAAGAGTTCATAAGAAGGGATAAAGTTATTTGTTAGAGGAAGTTATCTAAAATAAATGTAGAATGATTTTCTTTTAGCTCCATTAATCCTTAGACCCTCTTAAGAGTGACTAAAATCTGATTCCTCCTTACAATTATCACCCCTTGGATCGCATATGGAGGTCACGAGAATAAAGGAAATGATCAAGCTTTCATTGTTAAGCAATTCTCTTTGTCAGCACCTTAAGAACAGTATGGAGAATTTGTATACCGATGTTAGGGTGTCAAAGGTTAATAGAAAATTATAGCAGCTCGCTGGGAGAGATACCAATCAGATCTGTTGGGGTTGAAAGGGAAGGCACTAGATAACATCAACCTAAATCAGATGAGTCATTGATATGTCAGCAGCGTCTTACAAAATGAACCCTCGACTTCTGCTCATTTGATTGATAATATGATAATATAATAATAATATATAATGATATAAACTGTTAATGTCAAAAATTGACCCTTTTTAAACTCAAATCAACATTCTAGCAGCGATCGATCAAATGAGCGAAGGTCGAGGGTTCATTTTGTAAGACACCGCTGACATATCGATGACTCAGAAGGCAGCATGGTCGAGTGGTCAGCGTGTCGGACTTGCAATGCGCTGCTTCCGGGCTCAAGTCCCGCCCTGGCCACTACCTAGATTTGTTTCACAGTAGCCCCGAGTTTCGAATCCTCGGCCATGCTTGTAATATAGCCAACTGGTTTGCCTTCGGCCAGTTGGGATTCTTAATAATGTTATTTTCAATTTGAATTATTTGTTTCAGTTGTTAGATGGAAAACCTGTAAGCTAGCTTCTAGCTTAGTGTTTCTCCACGTTAAACTGATTATTATTATTATTATTATTATCATTATTATTATTATTATTATTATTATTATTATTATTATTATTATTATAATGCAGTATACACGTTTGGATGCTAGTGAGCTAGGCAAGATAGGGCGAAAATTCGTAACCTATCTGCATGACAGGACTGTTAACTATAATAATATCTAATACTACTTAAATATAAATGATCAATAAAAAACGATAAAAGTGTTAATTGGCCCAATACTAAGATAATTTTTTTTTTCTTTTTTTAAATGTTCATGATTTACTGTTCGGTTCTTAAAATATCCTTAACTTAAAATGTTCATAAAATCCTGTTCATAAAAACCAAATCATAATGTCATTAAAATTCTTACGCTGTAACCAGTTTAAATGATCTTGCAATGTTCAGAGTGCTACTTAATACAGCTTTCTGCATTCTCAGAAATATTTCTTTGTATTTTGTACCAAAGAAGCCCTTCATTTCAGATTCCATGGCTTTAGACCATCCTCCAAGTACATCTATAATGACGTTTACTTGTGAGATCTTGTATCCTGGGTGTTGTTTTGTCAGCTCAAGTCTAAGTGCTCCATACTTCTTGGTCTTTTCTCTGTCTTTCTTGTCTCTGTTGTTGATCCAAGGGCAGCTCATTTCCACCACAAGTACCTTCTTGTTTTTGTGGTCGATGAAACGTGCATCTATACGATTAGATTGTACGTATGTATGATCAGCATATACAGGTACATCCCAGTATGCCTCAGCATCAGGTGACTTATAAAGAGGTTTGGGCTTCACATCTGAGAACCATGGCGGAGTACAATCAGCGAGCTCTAGGTCTTTGAGCATCTCAAAGAAGAACACTTTCAAAGCAAAATTGTGCCTTTCTAAGTACTTGGACTGAGCTAATGATGGACATCCAGCAAGTGCATGTGCCATGCTCTCAGGACCTTCGCCACACATTCTACATTTGACATCGTTCTTGTCCGTTGTTCCAGTCTTGTAGGCCATGTAGACCCTTGTTGGTGTGAGCTGTTCGTACAGTTCCATAATGCCTGCGATACAGTGGGTAGGAGCACATTGCCATTTATTAAGCCATGCAAAACAATTTTCAAGGCTCAGTTGATCATCTTGCCATCTTGCTTTTAAAAGACTTCCTTGCCACTGTTGATCTTCGACTAGTTTCTCATTTACAACTTTCTTAATATGCTTCTTGGTGTGCATATCTTTGGTAGCTATCTCTGGTTCTTCTGTTAGGCTACATGACGGTTCAGTGGTATTCAAGTTCAAAGTTATATCCAGTTCTTGTGCAAACTTCTTCGAGTCAGTGATAAGAGAGGAGAATCCCTTGACTATAGCACATTCTTCAAACTGTTGCACAGATTTCATCTTGGGGTCTAGACTTTCATAGAGCTTAACTGCTGCTTTGATCTTGATCAGCTTATACTCTTGTTCAATGGCTCGTAGTCCCCGTCCTCCTTTCTCCCTAGGTAGATATAGCACCGCTATGGAGCTAAGTGGATTATTATTATTATTATTATTATTATTATTATTGTTATTGTTATTGTTATTGTTATTATTATTATTATTATTACTACTACTACTACTCATCTGGTTTAGGTCGATGTTATCTAGTGCCTTCCGGTTGAAAGGGCGAGTTAAACTGAGGTATTGATCTTGATGCAAATAGTAATTAAAATTGATTTTGTAGACCCAGAAAGACCCGCCGAGCAATCCGCAAGAAGAATCCGCTCAAGAATTTGAACGTGCTGATGAAGCTGAACCCTCACGCTAAGAGTGTCAAACGGGCTGAAATGCTGACTGTAGAGCGGAGAAGGGCTGCTAAAGAGGCAGTACTGAGCAAGAAGAGAGAAGGAAAATGAAATGCTCAACTGTTAACGCTGTAATGAAAGGACGAATAAAACAGCAGTGAATTCAGTGTAAAAATCGTTTGTTGGTTTTAGGCTCATTTTATGACCCCAGCAGGTTTATTGACATGATAGATTTCCAGTATGCTCGTGCTGTCTATCAGGAGTTAAAAATGATAGCTTAACCGCGGGATTCATCTAGCCCCTCCAGCTCGATAAAGAAAATAATCTATTTATAGTTATTAATGTTATGCTAACATACTGATATAACAGTTCACTATAATCACAAAGTACAGATTCCCTCGTAAGGATTGTTTAGACTAGCCCATTCCAGTCTGTAGCCGTGAAAAAGTGCACTCCTAGGTCTTCAACGCTCGCTCCATGTGCTTTTAGAGAATTCCTCCTCCTGCTTGCAGAAGAAAAATATTCAACAGCATACTCCAGCCAGTCCTCTGGCTTGTCTCGTAGAATTACCAGGACGAATCCTTCAAGCAGCTCCACAAGTCCTGGAGGAATTGCCCTTTTTCTCGAGTGGGATGCCATGTTATCCATAATGTAGTGGGCAGTTCTTCCGTCAATACAGTTGGGAATTATGACGTTATCTGATTCGCGCGTGCAGCGTCGTCCTCAGAGAAAGCGCGGGGAGAGTGAACTTTTGGAACCCTCTGACCATCGCCGAAGCTCGTGGGCTCTATTTTTCTGGAACAGTACCGCTGGCCAAAAAAAACTGCAGCTTTGGAGACCAGGCGGAACGCTGGCTGTGCCAGATTAGCTGCGGAGAGCACAACGGTCAAAGGTCGTACATACCCAAGGAGATCAATTAATGGCAAGTTGCAGGACAATTTTAAAGGAAAACAACATCTATCGCACAAAACATTCGAAAGAACTGAAACGCGCATATAAATCTGAAAATATAAGTAGAGGAAAGGAAAACTCGAGACTTTTCGACCATAGAGCTTGTTTAGTTACGGCTACCCTCTTCAGCTTTATCAAAAAGTTTATACAGATTTGAAACATGTGACTTATCAACAAGTGTAACTGTCTGTTTCTTCTTTTTCGCCATTAAGCCACCCCAAAGCTCGCTCATGTGTTTGATCGTTTAGTTACTTCGAAAAGGATGGCACGCTCAGGTCGATATTTATATTTAGTAGCTACACATTTTCGGTAATTCCACTGATCAAAATCGTTTTATGATGTAGGGAGTGGTCTCGAAAAATATTTATAGACCTAGTGACTAAATTTATACAGTAAGGAAAAAGCGAAAAATAATTCAAAAATGCTAGATAACATCTGAACTGCGTTTGCCATGCGGTTGCCGTGCGGTTGCGGTGCGTTTGTCATACTGGGCGACCAGTGGTATCATAGTACTGAACTATGGTGGTATCCGACATTAAAACTCAAACCCTTTTCTATGTCGTGTTACGAACGAGAGAGTTAATCGGTTAAGTCGACTGAAATAAAGTTAGGGGAAGTTAAAGTACGTAAGGAAACTCAACGAAATCAAAGGATTCATAGGCAAAAAAACAAAAACAAACAGAAAAAACTGTGAGGTGTAGAACGACAAGAAAGCTAAAACAAAAGCACGGTTGTGTGCGCACGCGTACAGGAAATTCATGGAAAATTCCGTGGTCAATGAAGTTATTTCCGGGCTTGTTTTTGTGTTTGTTTGTATTCAGGCGGAAGCGCTTGCTACCAGCGGGGATTCTATCGTGAGAGAGGGCGTGAAACACGCTATCAGCGAAAACCTAGAATTTATTCTTTATATTAGATGACCGGGGACATTCGAGTGAATAGGTGACATTCGTTAACCTTGTATTCGGCGTAATTTGCCTTAGTAGTGTATTACAAAATTTGTCAGTGAACAAGCGGTCTCTTAGTAGGTGGCTAGCTGCTTTGGGCTGAGCTAATGGCTATAGAGAAAACTAACACCCAGACGGGCGTTCAGACAGTCCATTAGTCATTGACCGAATCTCGACCTGGTAGTGTCTTAGTTTACGTGCACTGAAATAATTCCTTTAAAATCCTAGCATGACTGTTGTCGCTTAAGATTTTATCGGATAATAAGTTATGTTTTAAGATTATAATCTCTTTCCTGAGTCAATTAAAGTGATTAAATGCCACGAGAGAGATGACTGTGGTTATTTTCTATCGTATATGGTTAACCAAACCGGGGAATAACAGGAGCTGCATATTTTTACGAGGAGTCCGTTCAATTCAAGAATATTGGTGGTTGCCCTGGACATATATTTTTAGATCTTTTAGCCAATTGTTCAGATATCCACCGTGACCGTGTTAAGAAGTTCGCGTGAGGGCTTCGCAGCTTTCCGTGATAAATACTCGGGGTGACATTTCGATCACCTTATTTAAACCTGTTGGATTTCATTGAAAGCGGCCATAAAATATTTTCGCAGCAAGTGGCTGGGAGCAAGGCGAAGGGACATTTTATGAAAAGTTCGATTGCTTGCGACGGAAATTTGGAGAATGCATCAGAAGATTACAGCAAAACATGGAAAGTTTTCGTCCCATTTGGTGAACCCGGTTTGTATTACAGAGGATCTTATTTGTCTTCTAGAAGGTTTCACCATAACAGCTATGAATGAAAAACCCCGAAATGAAGACTTAGTGGAATTTGCAGCCAGTTATTTCGAAGAAATACGAAACAAGAGAAACTTGCTGGCGGAGAGAGGGATTGGTAACTTCAGAACTGGTTTATACCTCAGTAAAGAATGGAATGGACAAGTATGACACTGCCATATCATTTTGGACTACAAAAGTTGTTGAACTAATATTTCGTAATTTGGAGACTTAAAACTGACTTGGCACACTGATGAAGGACGAAATTTGACGGGATTACTGTCAGCGGAGGAACGGAAGTGCCATCGAAGACAATTTAAAGCGTTGTTTGGCTGCATTTTGAGTAGATGTAGGGAATCTATACCGTATTTTAAAGACAAGTTAAGCCAAAAAGTTTGAGGGGAGTACATGTACAAGTGCTATTACGAATTATGTAAATTAACGGAATATTTCACACTGGGCTGAAGAATCATGCGGACAAACAACAACCAGTCTCTAGTTTTAGAGGCATCATTATATCGTATGTATTGCCAGTTCACCGTGCTTCCAGTTGAAGAAGAACACTATGATTGGACTCAGTGTTTGAATCCATCAAGTGAAACGTGGAATCACGTAATCAACTTGAAGCATGTTCAAGGTTTAAAAATGTTCTTCGGTTTTCAGCGTAGGCGAAGAAGTTGTTAAGTATCAAATTTCAGGGTTTATAGAAGAATTCGTCCGAACTAGCTAACTTTATCTTGTGGAAGTGAGTTATAACAACTTAATTCAACCGTGACTCCATTCATTAAAATGCTCCGCATATGTTCCCATTAGGTATATTGTGTGTGGGATTCTAAGTTCAAAATCGTGGTCACGAAATAAATACAGATTGATGACTAACATATCCAGTATCGAGGTTTACGCAAAAGTTTGCCAAGGCCTTAAATAACATTTTAATCTTGTTAATTTGTTTACAGGAATCCAGAAGACTTTATTTTAGGCGGAGCAAGATGCGTCTTAGGCGATGTAGATGTTTTTGTTCGGGGGATAACAGTCTCAATTACAAAAGGAAAGGAAATGGCACATTACTAAGATATTCGTGATCACCAACGACATGCAATCAACAAAACAATAGGACGCAATTTTTTCGAGAAGGCAACTTATCTATAGAAACTCACATCCTTTTATTTATACTCCGTGAGTGCGTAGGAGTGTTAAGAAATTTCGGGAAAACATCCGGAAAAACGTAACAGTACTTGAGCTTGTTCTTACTCTTAGAAGCCATGAAACACGTCCGAAACAGACAAGCCTTCAAACCACAACCCTCTTTCTGGAAAAATAACTACATTTTGGGGTTTTTTGCCGACTCATTACGGCAAAAGACCTTTTTAAAATCTCTTACAAAGCTCTCCACTGCAAGAGGCTTAAAATTTTCGGACCTGTTACTTTTAGTTATTTGGCGGGGTGTGCATTCAAAACCGTTTCTTTTTTTTTTATCCTCATTTCAGAATTTTTCTTCATTCGTTTTTGAATTATAGGTTTACTGTGTTAATCTCAGTCAAAAGAAACCGTCAAAATTTCGTGCAAATAACAACAATGACTGATGTTCTAGCGCCACGCTTTCTCTGTCCTTCTTTTGTTCCTGAGATCTACGACTGAACACACGTCAGTTGGAAGTTATTATTTGGTTAAATGGATCAAATTATTATGTAATGTAAGCCACTTATGGCGGACCGTCTGTAAAGCTATGAAGGGCCAAACATGCACGGAAGGAAGATGTCAAGATAAGAGTAAAGTAGTCTACAGATATACTCCACATGCATGGCCTTGGCTGCCGTCTCGTGACAATTTTCATCTTAAAGCCGTACCAAAGAAATTCAATAAAATAGTGACACAATATGAAACGCCTACGCTGTTCCACCTTCGGAAGGGGCAGGATGTAAATTACTGCCCGGGGGAGCCGGCGCTTTTACTAACGATTTCTTAAAAAAAAAAAAAAAAGAAAAAAGAGTTTCCCTATACGCCCAGTGTAAAGATATAAAATTTCTCCATAACTTGTTTCAGGTTTTTCTTTCCAGTAAGGTTTATAAATATTTGTGATTCCCGACTTGACTCAAAGCCAAAAACCTGTCAACTTATTTTTTAATCCGTTGTTAATCTGCGTGTTTTTTGCTGATAGGAGTAAGCTCTACATCGATAGAAGTCTCTTGAAAAGGCACATGAATTGATAATAATTGAGCTAATTAGACTGGAGGACAATCATTACCTTGTAAAAAGTAATGATCAATGAACTGAACAAAATAAAAGACTACCCGCCCACCCACAATTTTTTTCGGCGTGTGTCCTCCGGAAGTTAAGGTCCAGTCGTCTTCATTTATCACCTCGTGTACCCGAGACAACCCTCCCCCCCCCCCCCCCCCACGAGACAACTTTACAGAGCGTTTGTATGAAATTTGACATCTGCTAACCTCGTTCGGCTAGGCCAGGTTGCATATTCGACAAAGTGGTAGACGTAGGCGACAGGAAAAAAAAGCTGTAAAACGCACGTGCACTGGTTATAGTGTGCGCACGCATTTCCTGTTCGGGTTTCGTCGTCTCGGATGGGCGAGACAAGGTGTTTACATGAGAAAAAGTTGTCCTGCCTGCCAAGGTTACCCAACCTGCCGAGGTGAGACAACTTCCACGCCCCCCCAGGTTTTCTTGCCTACCTGAGACCAGTTACAACCTCATTTAAACGGTCGGCTGGATTTTGTAAAGAAATGAGTGAGAAGTTAGCTCGCCCAGGGTAACTCGGAGGGAGGATTGTCTCGGTAAAGTAGTTGCGAACATCAGCAAATGTGGATTCGGGGTACGGTTGAAACAGTTACGTCATAGTCCTCCGAGTTTGTTTCCTCTTGGCCCAGCTACCTAGCTGGCGCGGTTTATGCGCGTGAAACGAACAGCGAGGCCCCGAGAGGTCTGGGACGCCGCCCAATGCTCTAGCTCCAACACAAAACCGCCGGCTTCGAAGGCTAGCTTCTTTGTGTTAATACATTTTCTTGGGGAGAAGCTTTCAACAACTTGAATACCTTTTCCGAGGGCAGAAAGGCTACAAAGTCGCGAAGAGAACTGTCTTCCGATTTCTTTGAACTAAAATAGCTTTTCTCGAGCACTTATGGGAGGTTTGAGCGAAACTTTATAAATTTATATTCAACTCAACGTTCAACGTTCATCGCTGTTTACGTTCTCTCGCCATAGGTTCATTTTTGGTAGAAATTTCGCTTTTTGTTTTAAGTCAGACGAATCTATACTTTTCTATGTTATTCGTGAAAAGGAAATAACAGTTGTTTTGACATGGTGCCGGAGGGCTTTGTTCACGGACATTTGTTCACGGACATTTGATAATAAATCACAATTCTTTCACTGCGAGCCTTTCTGTGTGAAGGCTCTTGAGAAACCACCAAAAACAATGCCTAAAGCAGTCTTTACGAAATAAGCGTCACTGTTGCTAGGCAACAACTTAATTTAACTAATTACACTCAAGTGTATCGTGTTGGTCTTGAAAGCAAGCGATAAATTTAATGCCTTTTACGCACACGCAAAATCAAGGAATTTCATCCAGGAACTAAAGGGATTTAGCATAGGGAGCAAGAAGTCGCCTTGAAGGTAAGATATCTCGGCGGTTTGCATGTCTGAGTGCAACAAAAGTATTCAGGAGATATCACTTTCATTGCTCATGTGGATACTTTACACTGATTTTCAATATAGACACTTGTCTGTTGTGCATCGAACGTAGCGTTGTTTGTTTGTTTCTCTCTTGGCCTACTATGTTTGCTGGCGTATACCACAGACTTGTTTGTTTACAAAGCAATCATAAAGAAACGTCGCTATTTGATGACAAATTGTAATCTACTAGTTTAAACACGCCTGGACCATGATAAGTGAGTGAGTTTCTTACAATAACAAAGTAGAAAAATCATAAGCGGCCGTGATTTTACAAAAGGCTACTTGGCAACTGTGCGTGAGTGAGCAATCGTTCGATTTCATCGTTGCATCGGCGAACTGTCACTAACGGCATAAAGTCAATGTGTCAAATTCTCAGAGATGACGATTTTGAATTTTCTAACGCTAAAAGAACTAAAAAAAGCTGGACGCGGAAAAAACTTTGCGAATTTTTCTACTGTTGCACAAACTAAGGCAATTGTATTTAAAAGTTGTCTTGAGCAACATTAAAGTAAAAGCTTGTATTCTCGCAGAATGCAGCTGTGTTAGTTCGCGTAAAATTGTTCTATAATTAATCATAAATTATTCTTAAACTAATGCGATTGGCGCTAGTTTTTGTTCTCCGATCGTCGCAGTTTACAATCACACTTCTAGTTTACTCGGCGAAGTTGCTCCTAAGTTAACCAGATATCGGACATAATTTCATCAACATTTCGCCAATATGATATGAAATTTAATATCAAACAATTGATTATCAAAATTATCATCAATATTGGGAGCATTTTACATAATTAACGAAACTTCACGCTGTTTGCGCAAAGCTTGTATCTGTTAATATTCATAACAGTAACATAGTGATCTTTTACATCACGAGATTTTGGCTTTTTTCTCAAAAGACGTTTGCCGCGTTGGAAGAGATTGCCAAACTACAGATATTAGCCACAAAATTTAGAGAGTGCCTTTCATGCATGCAATCCGACTCCAGCCAAAACTTTAAATAAATAAAGGGGGTAAGTTTCTAAAGAAACTGTGGTGCCACAGGATAATTTGTATTAATATTCGCTCTGACGAAGGGCTAACGCTCGAAACTTAAGCTTTAGAATCTCTCTATGGCGCCAATTTATATTATAAACTCAGCAGGGTGATAAAACTACATTTTCTGGTTTGGCCAAAACAGGCAAAGACGGAACGACACAAAACAAAAAAGGCAGAACCAAGATAGTTTGAATGAAAAAAAAATTGAAATATTATCGAGGTCGAAATTGAAATCCTTTGCTTTCTTCTATGAAACGAGTGAGTGTGTTTCTTTTCGCATCTGTTGTCTGCAATAAATTTGTTTTATGTCAAAGGAAATTAACGGCTGAGAGGTTTGCGCCAATTGTAATGCATTCTACCTCTCAATAATCTTTTGGAGAATGGAAAAACACTTTTAAAAGTGTTAAAATAAATATTCTGCTAAAATAATGGACACTTAGAGATTAAAACCTTCCGGTCTGTTCTGAGCCGAGCCGGATAAAGAGAAATATCTGGCATAAGTTTTCCCTCAAAAGCAAAGTTAACACAGTCCCTGTCACTGTTTATTACAAGTTGCGCTTGTTATTTTTATTTTTACAGGGATCCGGCTGATAGACTTCGAGGTCATATGTGAGAATCTAGGCTCTTCAACCTAGAATCAATCTTAAAACGAAACTGAATATGTCCGCCACAAGTAACGATAACATAAATGTAGGTCCGCATAACGTACCGACTCTCAGTGTACAAGAAGTGGTAGATTCCAATCAGAATGTAACAGCTTTTAGCTCGACTAGAGGCAGCGCACAGATCGAATGCAAGTCAGGAATTATCACTGAGGGAGAATCCAAAAGTCGACAAAGAAGCGGGCGAAGCCAGCAATCGAGCGGTGAGTCGCAATTGAAATTGATTCCAGCATGAGTCGACGAAATTCGAATCACGATCAGTACTGCGTATTCAGTTGAAAATGGAGGAATTGAATAAATCGGTTTCCGTCGAAAAAGCTTCATTCAACTATTATTACGAAGGGAGTTCGCTGATCACAGCTATTCAAACCATGGGAGATGGGTGCTTTCGAGCTGCTTAATAAGTATATCAGCCGATAAGATGGTTCAACAATCTCATTATCTAATCAGGAAATTTGGTTTTAATATTTTGATTATCACTCTTCCAGGGAAAGGCTAATTTTTTAAAATTTCATGCTCACCTTTTTTTTTCTGAAACTTCATTCGATAACTCTATAAGATATGGCGAAGTAAAAAGACTTCAAAACTTTTAGATAACCTATAGTGTATTAAGTTTATTGTTTTCTTCTTGCAAAGAGAGAGCAAAGAGCAGCAACGAGCTTTTACTTCTTTACTTTCAACAGCTAAATCTAAAAGGGCAGGTACAGGCAAAAGCAAGCTGACCCCAGTCCCCACTCTAGCTGAGGACACTTCCAAAGAACAGATTGGCTCAGATGCGGAAGCTGGGGAGAACAGTGATTATGATACAGATCTGGAATTCGAAGAACCTCGTCTAGAATACGACCCAACAGGTAAAATAAATAGCATATTAGACTCCTTTGTATATTGGCACACAATTTTTATTCACCGGATAGGAACTCTATAGTAATTCCTTTGTGTCAATGAGCATTTTTGTGGTCATCGTTTCTTTGAAACCTAGAATAGTTACATTATATTATTATTATATATCATATATTATTACCTATTATATATTATTATAATATACATATATTTAACAGTTATTCACCTCAGGTTAGGTGAATATCGTCAAATAATCCCCGAGACGAAGTCGAGGGGATTATTCGACAATTTTCACAGAACCTGAGGCGAATAATTGTTTTAGTATAATTTCAGAGCTGAAAGATGAACGATAGAACGAGTAAATTCATCGTGTCCTTAAATTTGACAACAAATGGACAGAAAACCAAGACGTTAAGTGACAGTTATATTTCGGTATAAATTATACCATCATCAGACTGAAAATATATACAAAATTAGGATCTTAAATAGTTACAAAAGGTATACTCAAGAGAACAGGCAAAGTTCTCTGCTGGATTTTAATCCATTGTTAAGTGGTGGTGAATGGCGCTTAATGTGGAAGGCCTCTTTGTATAATAACAGGTTCCAATTATCGTCATAATCTAACACTGTGGTGTTATTCTGAACTACATTGATTGCGTATTCATTATTGCCGAAAACAGTTGGTGTGATGATGTTATTTAAAGTATCCGGTAAATTAAATAAATTATGTATAAAGGTTCAATGTTCGCAAGTGCGTAGATGTTTGTAAATCGCACTCTCTTTATCAGTAAAGCATGTTCACGTGTTCTGATGAGAAAGGTTCTATCAGTTTTACCAAGTAGGATGACTGACAGCCGGGACAACTGAATTTGTAAGCATAGTTTTGTGGTTTTCTCGCGAATTCTAATCTGGCTGTTAGGGTTTTTTTAAGTGTCTTCGCAGCTTTCGTTTGAAGGAACGTAAAAGTTGTGATGTTTTCTTGCCAATGTAGGGAATAGAAAGCCAAATGGTGACGGGCTCATCTTTGCCTGTACTCTTGAGTATAACTTTTGTAACTATTTAAGCTCCTAATTTTGTAGGTATTTTCAGTCTGATGATGGTATAGTTTATACCGAAATATAACCGTCACTTAACATCTTGGTTTTCTGTTCATAGACCACTTTCTAAATGGCTGCCGGATTAATATTATTTTGTCTAAATTTAAATTAGCCCTTCTGGCCTCGTTCTCCAGTACTAAATTCAAAAGAAACATTATCTCAAGCGAGGCCAGAAGGGCTAATTTAATTTTAAACAAAAGAATATTAATCCAGCAGCCATTTCTGAAAGTGGTCTATTTGTTGTCAAATTTAAAGACACGATGAATTTACTCGGTCTATCGTTCATCTTTTATGTTCTCAAATTATCATCTGGTTCTGGCTTTCAGAGCTGAACAACAGAGAAATTTCTAAAATCATAACATTTTAGTAAGTTAAACAATTATTAACATTTTATTTTAACATTTTATATAAACCGCGTGGAGCGGTTTATATAGCGTCATATAAGGAACCGCTTGACCAATCAGATTGCTGGAAACTCTTTGCTCAGCTCTGAAATTATACTAATATATATATATGTATATATATATATATATATATATATATATATATAACTGTATATATATATATACGTTCGCGTTGGCTGTGAGGTTTGGACTGCGAATCTTTATTGATCCTCCTGGCGCGGTGCACCCTTGTTGGCCTGAGAGTTTCATTAACGATTATATATATATATATATATGGATTAAATGTTATTCTGTAATAATAACATAATAACAGACATGTCAACTTATTTAAGAAATTTATGATAGTTATAATTCTCTCTACTAGGTCGAAAGGCATACCGAGATGCCTGTTCTCAACTCGGTATCATCCCAGTCTCCTTTGTCATCGAGCACATCACAAGAGAGGAAATTAACATTAAACACCACGGCCTGGGTCCAACTGGAGCCCAAGCCATCGCAGCTGCACTCATGCGAAACACGACAACGACGAAACTAAATCTAAGAGACTGCGCAATAGGTGAGATTTTTTTTCCTTTCAAGCATGCCCTCAAGTTCTTGATAAAATATTAATTCTCAGAAGTAGATCTAAATCATATCAATGCATTTTTAACTCTAATATCTTTTGCTTCTTTTCCACCTTCCATCCAGAACCAGAAGGTAGTATACACATCGCCAGATTACTACGAGAAAATTTTTACATCACTGAGCTGGACCTTGCTGAGAACAAAATCAAAAGCCCTGGCGCGAAAGCTATAGCTGAAGTGCTTAATGATAACAACACCATAAAAACCCTGAACTTATCTTGGAGCGAGTTCAAAGACAAAGACGCCGCTTGTCTGGCAGAAGGAATTCGAGTAAACCAAACTCTGGTGTGGCTCGATTTGAGTCATAACAACTTTTGTGAAGAAGCCGGAGTGTTACTCGGTAAGAAATACCAATCTTTGATCGAGTAGAGTAGTCGTCAAGGTGAGGTACGCAGCCAGAAAAGGTCTCTAATCTCTTGTCGGTAACAGTGACTGACGCCTACTTCGACAAACTAAGCACAGCAGTCATCATTAGAGTCAAACGAAGCGCTATTTGCAAGTCGTATTTCATATTTGAAAGTCTGGTTCCTTGAAAATGGACAATTTTGCTGTCATTTTGATTAATCTGAGGACTCACCAACTACACTTTTACAATAGTTGTTCAAGTGATTCGGGGATGCGCGCGCACCCTGATTGGTCGACTTATTATTATAATCACCTAAGGCAAGGTGGTTATAATACCAACGAGATTGCCAACTGGCATTCCCTTCGAACTCATCTCCAGGATTGTCAGTCGAAAAGGCTCTTCAGCTTTAGAGAATAATTGTTCAACAACTTTCGACATACAGCTTGACACTGATAGTGACTTTCACCCAGGTCGACGAAACAAGAGATTATAAACAGTGTATAATATCTTGCGAGGATTCAATCTATTGCGATCACCGACAATAACCTTTTAAGGCCCACTCACTGGCAGAGCTTGAGATCGCTCTCTACAAAAGCATTTAATGAGGACTACTCAAGATTTTCCACGCAGCAGTAAGGAGGAGTCAAAATAAGTCGAGACTGAATCATCCGTACAGGTTTTCCCTGAGAGGACAGTTTTTCTCAGGACAGTTATTTAAAGACAGTTACTTTAAGCCATCTGATATTACAAAAAATGATGTACGCACGTGTTTCGTAATTATTTTAATGTTTTAACAGATGTTAGAAGTAAACTAACAAGCTTGGAACTAACAGTTAAATCAGAGGAGGATTTTCTCTCTGAGTGTAAACTACACTCATTTTAATTCATTAAATAATTTTTAACAAACTTGGGTTGCAATTTGACCCGAATTGATACCAGATTTTGCATGCAATTTACCCAGCTGTACTCTTTTAATTGTGCTTTCACAATAACAATTTTACAATATTTCCTCTAGGACCCGCCATTGATGCGAATGGTGGATTAGAATATCTGAACCTTAGCTGGAATCATCTACGAGGAAAGGGTGGCATTGCTATCGGCAGAGGACTCCGCGCCAACTGCAGCCTGAAGACACTCAACCTGTCTTGGAACGGGTTTGCCGATGAAGGTGCAGCCGCAGTTGGAGAATCACTAAAAGCAAATAACACACTGACTGACTTAGATCTGACTAACAACCGGATTTCCACTCAAGGTGCTCTGGCACTCAGTAAAGGAATTCAAGTCAACAACACTTTGAAGATATTAAGGTTTGTAAAAACTACTTTACATAGATGCACGACATACACTGGTGAGATAACGACGGATGACGTAAAAATCCTCTTTGAATGCTTTGATGAAAGCAGTGAACGAGATATTCATGACTAAAGACAATTTTAGTGACAGTACTTCTCTCCAGCCAAATTTACAATAGCAGACTCAGAAAAAAAAATAAAAAGGACAGAAAGGCCTCGAGTAACAGGCCAGCGGGTGGGTTTAGAGGGGCCAGAGGGGCCAGAGGGACCATCCTTTTCGCGGTGCTATGGAAGAAGGCCGAAAGTTACCAAGAACCTCAGTTTTAAAGTGTTGATGAAGAATTTCAGTTATTCCTAAAGGGTGAGAAATATTACAAATTTTTCCGAAGTGAAGACATGATCCTCCTAGATGAGCTACAATTTTAAGTAAATACAGAAAAGAATATTGAGGCTTCGACGAGATTCGAACCTGTGCTTCGCAGATACTGGTTGGGTGATGCTACCAACTGAATTAAGAAGCCACATGTTGGGGGCGAGGCACTTCACCTGCGAGGATCATTTCTTCATTTGTTTTAATCCGCAGACCAAATTAGGATTTATCGCATTAATACTGCGTTAATTTTTTCTCTAATACATAGCATGGAAAGTAGGTATTAAAGATAATCTTCTCGCATAACTTTATTGCAGAATTGGAATGAATCCCTTACAAAATGCTGGTGCTTTCGGCCTCCTCACAGCCATGAAGAACAACCTCGATACAGCGTTAGAAAAAATTTTGCTCAACAGTGTTGTGGTTACCTTAGAGACCCAGGCCCTCGTAGAGCTCCTTTTGGGTCAACATCCGGGACTCACTATTACCTGCACTTTTAGTAAACGCTCTGGAAACCTATCGGAGGAACTTGACAGTCTTTACGGAAAAAACAAGAAGAACGACTTGATCTATATTCTCAAGCGATACGTCGAAGAGAAGAATTATAGGTTGGTGGACTTGTTCAACCAGTTTGACAAGGACAATAGCTTATCGGTGACCAGAGAGGAATTTCGGCAGGGGCTAAAAGGCATAGGTGTGCCCATGACCGATGATCAGCTGACCGCATTGATTGACATGTTGGATGACGACGGGGACGGTGAAATTGATTACGGTGAATTCACGTGGATAAATGAAGTAGAATAAATGACCTGCTCGTTAAATATGCTCACGGAAGCGTGTCTCGAGTAAGATTCTCAGAATGGAAAGAAATGATGAATGTACGAAGAAGTTATTTTGAAATTGTAAGTGCAGATCACGGAACGCTAAGGCGAGAACATCCTCTGAGACCCAGGGGCTGTGAGTCGATTTCAAGTAAAGGGCAGAAGAGCTCTTCTGCCCTTAACTTGAAATCGACTCACAGCCCCTGGGTCTCCAAGGATGAGGCGAGAAGTGAACATCTACATAATTTCCTGATTTGATACACGATACTAGTACGGGACGCTTTCTTCTAGAAACAAAAACTGTTTTTTAAAAAAAGCATTGCTCGATAAAGAATTTGAATAATCATAGTTTGCAATAATTTATTATCAGTTGCTCTCAATCGATTGAAAATTATATTAAATAAAATATTAAAGTGTGCATGTGGTTATAAGAAGGATCGACCAAAGGGAATGTTTGTTGCTAATTAAAGCACTGCATATGATCATAAAATTATCAACCGCAGAAATGAAAGTTTCCGAACGAGTCTTTTGAAACTGTCTTTGCATGTAAGAAAGCGTTCCTCGCAGTGATGAACCCTACTTATGTAGTTCTGGAAATGAGGCCTGAAAAAAACTCAGGCCCGTGAGGCATTTGAACCCATGACCTCCGCGATACCGGTGCAGTGCTCTACGAACTGAGCTAACAAGTCAACTGGGAACTGGTCGGCATTATATGTGTTGGTCTGTATTAACCCCGTTTAATACGGGCGCATTTGCATCACTCCTCCCATCCAAGTTTGCTCTGAGGAGGTGCGATGGGTTTAATTGCTCTTTCGTGTTCTGTCCAAAATTTTTGATAGCAGGAGTACTGCCTGCGGGGCGAAAAACATGTCATGTTATGTTGCACAACACGTGTTTACAACATTCGAATGGTTACGTAAGGTGCCGTGTAACTTCTTTTCAACTGACAAAGTGCACGCACAGTCTTGAAAATTCTTAATTGAGGTAACGCTGAATGAATGAGGGAATACAACTAACTGGGGTCTAACTTTGAAAGCATCTTTGATCCCTCTTTTCCAGTTCTTTCACCAAGTGGTACGCAGCTCCATCTGCTGTGCTTACCTCGCATGTGTGAACATTAATACCTTAAGCCCGATCAAGCTCAAATCCGGCCAGTTTACGTCAAAGATTTAATGAATTTGCATGTATGCTCAATCACCGATCTCTACCGTGATTATATAAGTGCAATCAGCTCACGAACGTGTCAAATTTATGTAACTTAGTTTCTTTGAGTCCAACTCAGCTGTTAACTTAACAAAAGTGTTGCGTAATGACGTGTCTACTAAAAATTCTTGTTTTGAACTGAAAGTCGTTGTTTTAGGATTATGCCAGGACATAGAGAACAAAGGAACCTCTCATGACAAAAGACGTTTAGTACAATGAAATATATGAAGTTCATATATATGAACTTCATATATTTCATTGTACTGATTTATCACTTTCACGGGTTTATTACGAATCAACTTAACGGCCTGCTCCCAGTTGGCTTGTTAGCTCAATTGGTAAGAGCGCTGCACTAGTATCGCAGAGGTCAGTGGTTCGAATCCCGTACAGGCCTGATTTTTTTCAGGTCTGATTTTCGCTATTGCTTAAATAGCGCTATCTACTGCGAGGATCGTGCATCATACGGAAAAGACGTTTAGTTGAGGGCGGAGATATCCGGAATTCAGCTGAGCTGTGCTCCTCCTTATTCCAAAGTAATTGCCGGCCGGTGAAATGATACCATTGACTGGTTATTATTAGCTTCATAATTCTTACGCGCTCGCTTTTTTTTTTTTTTTTTTTCTTTTTAATAAATGACATAATTTTCAATTGTTGCAGCGGCTACTTGCAACGGACGCAAAGCCAGTTTGCTACGGCAATTCATTTTTTGCACGCACACTACAAACGAAGCCAAACACTAGAAGGTTGTAGACATTCAGTTGTAATGCCAACCAGGAAAGTGAAACCCGTAGGTGTTTTTGCTGCATCGATGCAGATCCCATTTCGTTGGAAGTGCTGTTTACATCGATCGTGGTAACGACAACAAAGAATGGTGGAATTAAATCATCTAAGGCTTCATGAGATTTTTCGAAATACTTTCACTGATTAACATGATTACATTTCTGTGAATGAAATACTAGGTATGATAACTGTGGTTAGAAGTTTTGTGGACGTGACTGCGGGTACACACTGACATTCAAACAATAACAGAGAATCCTTTTTGTTCACTAAGTTGTTCGTGCTCCCGGCCAAGGTTATTTCAAGAAGGTTCATCCGTTTACTGGGATATTTTACTGATTTGTTTTTTACCCTAACGATACCGCTTTATTTCCATGACAATTACAAACGGTCTGGTATTGTTTTTGGGACCAATATGACTACAATTGCTGCCTTCTTCTCTTTTGTAGTGCACATGATATGATATTAAAGGAATCGCCTGATTCATGGGAACCTGTTTGATGGATTAACGTAAGGAATGAGCTATTGTTACCTTGCCCTGTTATTCATTGAGGAATGTTAAGTACTTTTCACAAACTAACAAGAGACTTTGTGCTGGAATTAAAAAACTCAGTTTCTTTAGCTCGCGAGAGACAAAACAACCCCATGGAAATTGCATAACAGGTGAGACCGGAGCGACATTTCCCCACTAAATTACAACTCTTATTTTTGAGAAATTGGGTAAAAGATGTGAATTCTATATGTAAGAAATCAAAACCTCAGTTTCTTTAGTTCGCCAGAGACAAAACAACCCCATGGAAATTGCATAACAAGGGAGACCGGAGAGACATTTCCCCACTAAATTACAACTCTTATCTCTGAGAATTTGGGGAAAAATGTCAATTCTATATGTAAGAATGAACTAATGGTCTGTCAAAGAATCAGCTCGATGCATCTACATTGCATTACTAGCACCGCACTCAGCTTAGCTCTAGTCAACTTTTTCTTGTGCGGAAATGATCGTAACGGAGCTCAAAAACAGACCTGTCTTGGACTAAACAACAGGGCTCACTTTGTCCTAATTGACTATGTGAAATCACATCGCATTACGTGGATGTCTCAGACTTTTCTTACATGTAAACTGTACATATTTTTGTTTTTGTTGACCAACTTTGACAAGTATGGCCCAGAGAAGGCTTTGGTTCGTTGTATTTGCATCCAGCTTGACATCTCACGATCATTTCGTGTCAACGCAGTATTTTGGCTAAGAGACAAAGGAAAGCAATCACAACGAAAAGCTTGGACAGCCCCAAAACGGAAGTCAAACAATATTTTAACCACATTAACTGAAAGCTTTTGTTGTTTTTACATTATCACGTATCTTGCAAAGTTGATGCGAGATACTAAAACACTCGGTTGCATAAGAGCTAACTGGACATCTGTCCACCACTACTGGTTAAAATGTGAATGCCATGGGAAAAAGTCCATCAGTTCATTTGCAAATCATTATTTTAATTAGTCCTGTTGAAGCTTTGTCTAAATTGTGGCGATTAACATACCAGGCATTTATTTTCTTGTTTATGTTTCCCAACAGATCTCATTTATCAGAGTTTTAAAAAGAGTGAAGCAGATTTCATCGGAATTCTAAACGAGTAGTCAGCATTGTGGTACAACGTGAATGGTTTGAGCTGTGTAAATGGTTCTCGAGATGTCTGTTGAGAGGGTGGGTTCACCAAGAGAAGGATTGACACTCAGAGTAGAAGATTCACGATGCAGATTTCGCAAAGAGGAACTAGACATCGAAAAGCTACGTACATTTTCAAGATCTTTGGATGATATCACTTCAGAAACACTATACAGCAAGTGGAAAAGAGCGCGGGGGGAAGGAACCAAGTCACCCTCACGCAGAGGTCGAAGCATATCTCTGATTACACCGCCAAACATCTTGCGCCAGGAAAACCAAAAGCAAAGTAAACCAGCTAGGAAGAACAGCTTCCATGTTTTGCAAGAGAATGTTTTCAGACCACGGGGTTGGACTATAGCAGCAAGTCCCATGGAGGTCATCAATGAGCATTTTGCATCGCAAACACTAGATGTCAATAACAACAACGATACGCCAGCCCTAGATGGACAAGATGCAAAGCGTCTGTGGGGAGAAAGAAGAAGAAATAGGAAACAATTCAAGGTAACATTGCAGATTCCTCAAAAGCAACACAGACCACCAACATATACAGGAGCCGAAATTACGACGGTGACTCAAGGAAAAAAGTATCATGTTGATCGCAAACGAGTGATCGAAACCGCTTCGGAAGTTTTCATCAAACCCTCTCAAGTACCACGATTTGTTCCCGAATCTTCACGAGAGGACGAAAACCCTCCGATAGTGGCGCACCTTGTGGGTGAAGTAGATGATGCTTCCATAACAATGGAGGACTCATTTGCTGAGAAACCTTTTGACAATTTGTCAGCCGAAACAGTAAAAATCGAGCTCCCACAGCAGTCTGTTAGCATGCCTGCATCGCCAAACTTCCCATTAAGAAAGGTTCTTGAACATGCGTGGGAGGAAGTCACAAAAGACTCTTTTGGGGGTCTAAGTAAAGATATTATTGTCCAAGACGCCTCTGAGATGACAGCAAGCAGTGAAAGGTCAAAAGCATCAAAGAATACTTTCTCACTTGGCTGCACTTATGCAGTGGTCAGCCAACCAACGCGAGCGAATAAAAACACTGTCAAACCAACTGCACAAATGAACAGCACTATAATTACCAAAGAACAACGTGCCGAACTAGAAGAAGAATTCCAAAAGTTGAAGAAAGTTTCGCTCGAGTTGGATAGAGCTGAGTCTGAAGAGAAAAGATGCAACAGCCCAAATGGTTCTTCTGGAGTTAATTCAAAGGATATTTTGGAGCCACAGCCGTTCAGACGATTCTCAGAACTTAACAATCCAACTGTATGGAACTCATCGAGTCAGTCAACGGCCAGAGCTATTCTGCAGAATATTACAGACGTCGCGCATAAAACTGAAAAAGAGAGAATTCAGGATATCGAGTGGGCTTTCGAGTGGATTAGAAAAGAACTGGCTGAGCTACGAGCTCAAGATAAAGATATAATGCGGACATTTACAAAGATTCAAGCCGGGATAAGGAAAATCAAACTTCAACGCGCATTGAGCGGCGCCTTAGACGAGCCATACGAATGTGACATTGTGCACCATTCGGTAAATTTAAGCGCTAGCTTTTCATATGTTCCGCTAGTTAAAGAACTACACAACACGTTTCCGAGAAGAGCTAGTGCTATATGAACTTTCAAAGCTATCTAATCAACGGTCAAAAGTAAATAATTAATTGGTTCGAAATAGACACATGTCTAGGCCCGTCCGCGCTTTATAATTATTGACTCAAATTAATGGCTTTAATCTCTGTTACTGTAAGAAATACTCGGCCAAGTGTGTTGTTGCCGAGCGCGATTATTGAGTTTGAAGATCAATGCAGTAGAAAATACAACTCTTCGAAGAAAGGTACTTTCGGTAGTAATTGATAATAAAAGAAGCGTGTTTCACAGCTTGTTGAATATAAGCTAAGACAATTTATTGTGTTGTGATGTCTTATCTTTAAAAGTTTGAGATGCAGAAGAAGAAGACTTCGACCAACTGCTGAAGTCATATTCCTGCTGTGAGGTTAACGAAATGTCAAGAAAATGGTATAACAAATACGGGAATTCAAATTACTCCCTTTGGGGTCAATTTTTCAACAACAAATTACGATGGTCAAGTATGATACAGAAAGCTATCATTTCGTGCTCCAATTCCCAGAGCGTCGATCTCTTTCACAATTCTATTGTTTGACAGAATTCGAGTGTGTTAAGGTATTTATTCTCTGCTTTACTCAGGGGAAATAACTGAGGCCTGAACACGCCTCAGAGGTTAATAATAGTTTAGATTTACACTTAGAATCACGGCGGTGCAACAAAGTAATGCTTGCGTTTATTCATAGCAATAGATATGAGTAGAGTGCTTGGAAAATGCGAATAATGATGTTGTTGATAAAAGGTAAAAAGTACAATAGTGGTGTAAATGAAATGAAATCTGTTAATTACTCCCATGATCCGAGTTGTTTCCGGTACACGTGAGTTCTTTTCAGTTCAATCATGCAAGGTGAATGATTTTGAAAGGGCTTGAAAGAGTGGGCAAAATGTTTTAGCGCGTTGTCATAACGCAAAGTCAGCCTTTGAAATCTCTAGGCAACCAAAAAGAGCGTGAGGCTATCATAATTGTCATGTCTTTTGAAGAGATTTAGAAGCGTAGGTGTGGTAACTAAGAGCAGAGTGTGGTTTACAATTGGCTGTGAAATGTTTATTGTACTATAGCACAATGGTCTTGTATAATATATCATTACGGGTTTATTAAACAACAATAATGTGCACGAAAATTTGCAGCCCTTAAACGTGACCTATAGTCTCATTGCGCTTGATATAATGACGAAAATTGTTTTTAGAGATGTCCGGGGGTGAGGAAGGGTGGAGTACGTAAGAAGCCCTGATATACAGACTGCAGATGACAAGAACCATTTTTTCCTCTACCTTTCCAGCGTTTTGTTCAGTAATATATGTGAAAATATATTGACATCCTCGGTGAACAGGAAATATTTCTATATTATCATCCTGGATCTTTCAGGAGGATAAGAAAGCAAGGGAGACTAATTAATCTCGGGCAAATTTTGGCATTCCCATTTTGTTTTAAACTTGGTACACATTACCTGACATTAGATCTAAGGTTTGAACAACCCCCCTCCCCCGGGGGATTTATACTCTCCTACTGAGGAGGATAGGGTGGCAACTTTTAAGGCGCTCTTTTTTTCCCTCCTTAACCTGCGAACTGATAGCTTAAGAATGAATTTTCCATCAATTAAAGACCTCGAAAACAATTTGGGGTTAACATATTTTATAATACTTAATAAGATCTACGGGATAAAAAATTCTCGGAATTGTGACAAACTCACCGCAATGACTTGAGAGTGTTTCATGATCACAACATTCAAACAGAACATGGTAAATTGGTTTCAAATCCAAAATGCGTCAACTTTCTTTGGGATAATTTCTTTCTTTTTTTCTACACCCACTTTTCAGATCAGGCAAGTTCACGCAACTATGGGTCACGGTACAGACACAGCTATTGCTCAGCTAACCTCGTTCCCAGGGTCTCTCATCTTCCCGCCTCCTGGAGAGACCTTGGGAACGAGGTTGTTACTCAGCTAAGATTTCACTTATCATTATTAGATTATCAAACAACAATAATGTCCAGGAAAATTTACCGCCCTCAAACGTGACTTATATTGATTCGATAAAACCTAAGGGATGAATACTGCAAATATTCTCTGAATTTTAACCTCTTCGTATCATCGCATTGACAAGATAATGTTTCATGGTCACAAAATCCAAACTGAACTTGAAAAAGGGGTAAAGAAAAAAGGAAGAAATTACCCTAAAGAAAGTTGACGCATTTTGTGTTTGAAACCAATTTACCGTCAAGCAAGATTACGAAACTATGGGTCACGGCACAGACACAGCCATTGTTCAGCTAGGATTGCATTTATCAGTGTGGGATCATCAACTGAACAATAATGTCCAGAAACTATACAACCCTTCAACGTGGCTCATAGCTGTCGCATTTTGTAATTGAAACCAATTTAACTGTAGGCAGGCTTACGAAACTATGGGTCGCGACACAGACAGAGCTATCGTTCAGCTAAGATTGTATTTATTACCATGGAATTATCAAACAACGATAATGCCCAGGAAAATTTGCCGCCTTAACGTGGCTCATAGTCTCATTGTACGGGATGAGATGTCGGGGTGAAGAAGGAGGGGGGGGGGGGGGGGGAAGAGAGAGAACCAATGACAAATGCAAATGACAAGAACCTTTTCTTCTCGCCCTTTGTAGCGTTCTATAAAACAAGGTGAAAACATATCTACATTTTCGATGAACCGGAAATATCTCCCTATTATTTTAATAGATCTATTGAGGATAAGAAGACAAGGGAGTGCAATCACGGGTAAATTTTGCCATATGAATTTGCCGCAAACGTTGAACGCTTTAGATCTGTGTGTTGAATTAATTCCCTCCCTCCCCTCCGGCTTTATACTTTACTACTTGGGGGTATAGAAAGGGGTCGAGGGAGCCTTTGCTTCATAGAAGTGTCAAACTCTAAGGTTTTTCTCTTTTTCCTTTCTCAACCTTCGAAAAATATTTTAAAAGTAAATCTACCAGCTATTAACAGCCACAATAGCTTGAGTGTCAGGTCTTCCTAAGGGGCTGGGGGATAGGAGATTGGGGGTAGGGGGAGGGGGAAGGGGAGAGGAGAAAGGAAGGGCGTTTCTTCCTTTCGCTCTCTCCCTTTCTCGCTTCTCTTTTACTCCTTTCCCCCAGAAAGGCTCCCAGAAACGCCTTATACTCAGGCTACAGCCACAAAATAATTTGAATGTAAAGAGGCCCTTTATGCGCTAAGTTGGCCTTGTCCGTCTGCCTGTTTGCTTTTGTGTTTGTTGGGACAAATAGAAGTTTTCAGTGAACTCAACATTTTATTTCAGTTTGAATTCGTTTGATTTCTACTAAAACGTCATTGATTAATTTCGTTAATTCAGTTCAGTTTTTCACAGTAATGCAGAATAATCAAAATTTTACTAGTTATAGGAACTAAAGAGTAGAACAAAGAAACATACTGTCTTTTGGTGACACTGAATATAATGGTTTTACGAGCGCCAAATATTTCAGACTGGGCTAAATAATTTATATTAATCATTCCATCAATCATCAGCTTTCATATACGACACAAGCAATTTTGGTATGGATTGTATATAGTTATATAATAGATACATTACTTTTTGGTTAATAGTTTACGTCTTCGTTCTTTTTTCTTACGATGAGGTGGGGAATTCTGCGTCATCGTTAACTAGTTCTAACTTCTAAACTTATAGAAGACCAACTTCTGCTCAATTCAGGAGCGACAAATCGGGTTTCAGTGAAGACGAAATTGTATATTAACATACGCCTTTGTTCTTTTGAAAACTGGATCCTTTCTTTCTTGAGTGTTTTGCCCCTATTCATGCTTAAACGACTTATTTGTTTTCAGACTCCACGAGCTCTGGCACAACTAAGAGAAGTTGTTCTTGCAAAACCCCGCTGCCTGGTATTTTTTTTAGTGTCAAACCAGAATTTACACTTCACTTACTCAGAACGTCTGCCTATTCCACAATGGTGCGTGCGCAAGTGAGAACACGCACCGGGTTACCGAAACAATATAGTCAGTCTGCCAGAAACTGCTCTGTTCCCAAAGATGACATTCACGGAAAGGACGATGTGACCCGTCAGGGCTGAGGAATGGAAAGCAGCCTAAGTCTAACTATAACTTTAACATGACCAGCTTTTTAACTGTAACCTCTCTCTACATTCTCATATCGCAAAGATACTTTAAAAAAAATGAACAGCGAGCGAAAAGGGGGCCAAAGACTCACTTCTACCAAAATCCTCGTTGATTTTCGCTCGTCCGCTCTTTCCTTCGTCTCCTATGATCGAGAGCCTGAAACAGCCCGGCTTATTTAACAGCCCGGCTTATTTAACAGCTCGGCTTATTTAACAGCCCGGCTTATTTAACAGCCCGGCTTATTTAACAGCCCGGCTTATTTAACAGCCCGGCTTATTTAACAGCCCGGCTTATTTAACAGCCCGGCTTATTTAACAGCCAGGTAAGAAGATCCAAGGATCTTATTGTCATTTTCTCTCGTAATTTTCGAGGGATTTTGGCCTAATGTAAAATATAGAACAAACTTGCTTCATAAACTTATCTCACCTATTTTTCTGTAAAATACTTCTTTGTTTTACTTGAAGGCTACAACGCTTTCTTCTCAAAACGAACAACCTTTAGACCTCGTCGTCTTCCTCTTTCAATAAGTTTTTTCATGTCGTTTTGTCTTTATTTTTGTTTATTTGTGTTTATGTTTGTTTCCTTTTCTTTTCAGACTTAACTCTTGGCGACAGGTGTGAAAAATTTTCCGACATCAAAGAAGTATTCCACGTGATAAAGTCTGGTCGACCACATCTTGCTGTCGTGCATGTCTAAAAGAAAAACAAAAAAAATGAAAAACAGAAAATGAGAAAATGAAAAACAAAACAGGATGAGGACTTGATATTTCCACATTCACTCGGAAAAAAAAGAAAAAAAAAAAAAAAAAGAAAAAAAAAAAAAAAAAAAAAAAAAAGGAAGTTATCTGGTTGATACAAAGAATACCCTTTCGAAGAGAAGATCTGGAACTTAAAATGTCTAGGTAAGGTGTGCGGAGGTGTTTGAGATTCCAGCATTTTTTCGATTAACCCTTTAATTCCGAAGGGCGCTTTGCATCTAATTTCTCCTTGCAACAACACCCCCGAATCACAAATTAAAGTCCCGAGAATTAAGGAAATGATCTCCAACTAGAAAAGCTCTTGATTTTTAAACAAATTCATCTTGTCAGCACCTTAGGGATTCTATAGAGACTCAGCAGTAATGCGCCCACCTTGTAGACCGCGAAAAATGGTAAGCGCTGGCCTCGAAAAAACGCCCCCATACCTCCGATTTAACCTCAGTCACTAGGGGACTGAAACTGACTTAGCGCTACTGAGTGGCTTCCCAAAAAGAAACTTTTCCTGATAGTATTTTAAAGGAACTTTCAATTAACAGTGAAAATTCTGCTTCGGTACAATTTCACGTTTTTACTGTTTCGTCGAAGAGAAAATAAAGATGAAATGAATGGAAGGAAGATAGTAATCTCGAAAGGACTCCGGGCGCGTTCACTAAAACTCTATTGATAGTACACCATTTTAACGGAGTGTACAACTGAGAAAAAGATTTTTGTACCTCATTGGAATTACTTCTCTCATTGTTTATGTCCTGTAGTTCTACTTTATTAGCATGGATCCGACATGGGTTTATGGCAATTGTCGCTTAAGATAAGCAGCTGCGGTAATTTCATGGGCAATGCTTTCGAGGTCACCGTGAAAATTGCAATTAAGGACCTGATTACACGAGCCGAGCTGGCACGGTTAGCCGAGCTGATTTCTTTTGTTTTCACGCTTTGGCGAACACCAAAACAAAAGAAATCAGCCCGGCTACCAGGGCCAGCCCGGCTCCTGTAATCAGGCCCTAACTTTGCACAGCTGTACAGATTCGGTGATCCTTGTACGTGACAATTTTTAGCAACCGCTCTTATGCTGCTAACTACAAGAACCCCCGGACGAGATTTGCAGGAAAGAGAATAATAAAACGAAATTGGTGAGAAAAAAACAACCTTGTTAACATAGAACCCACAATTTCCATTTCCTACGTGACGGCAAGATAATCGTGGTTCAACGAGCCTGCACTTCACTTCCGTTGTTTACTTCACGTTTACACTTTAACAAGCTTTACAATCTCAATTACAATTCACTTTGAAAACAAATATCTTGGTGTTTAGAAAATTATGTCACTTATTTTGAATCCCCTTAGGCAGTTTGCATGTTGTTTTCTTAGTATCGGATAAACTCGATCGGATCTGTTACCCCTCAATGCTGAGAAACTTCGAAATATTGTTTGTAGCTATTGTGCAGCGATTACAAAATCATTTAGCGTATTAAAGTTTGATTGCGACCACTTATGATCACACAGGTACAACGAATTGTTTGAAGTTTATCATATACGAGAAAACAGTTAGTTAAGCTTTCAGGAAACTTTTCACACCGATGTGGGAAGCAGTAATTAATTACAGCTAACGAGGAAATGCCTTGCCGAGTTATTTTAAGAGATATGTCTCTTTTTACATCCTGTGTTATTCCATTCTCTTAAACCAAACCATGGACCCAACAATTCATCTTTCAAAACAATCGAGTCGCTTTCTTTTCACGTCCTTGATGCAGATTTGTGACGTAAAAAAGGTTAAAACGAGCCCGTGGAAAATTTTAATTTGTCACGTTTTGGAGAAGAAAGGACAACGCGACTCGAGGACTGGAGACATGGGTGTAGATAAATTCAAGTCTGTCGCAACAGCTTGTGAAAAGGAGCGTCAAACACTTTTAAGTGCGACCATGTAAAATGAAACACAAAATTTTCCATTTTAGTGACATTTCAAAAAATCCATTTTGAAGTCTCCAGTGGAAAACTAATTCATTTATGATTCTTTATTGCATTCTTTCACGTAATCAGTGTGCAAAAATAGTAAGGGAGTATCTAACATGTGGGAAGACAGTGACTCAATATCTTTAATTCGTTTTTTTAAGCCTAGCTGTACAAGCGTAAGCCGAAAAAAGCCAACAAGCTTAAGTATTAAGAAGGGAAATCCTGTGTACATACCTCGAAATTTTTGCAAGAAAATTAGCATGCAAACAGAAGCACTTACTACCCGTTTATCGGATTTACCATCCCCTGGATTAAACATCATTTTGCGAGGAGAAACCAAAATAGCTCCCACTAAAAGAAATTCAGGGTTTGTCATTGTTTTAGATGTCTAGGAATCTTCTTAATTAACGACCTATTATGATGCAAGCTTCATATTGCAGCACAACAACGATTAAAAGGCGCCTGAAGTCTGACACTTGTCCAGAGCGGTGTAAAAGTGCACTATCAGAAATGTCTGTATGTAATACTTTGAGGTTCCATTTTGTTTGATCGATAAACAGTAAAGGAAAACATTTGAAGCTCAGCTTGCACAAGTGGTCGACCCCACTGGTATCGTTCCGTCAGATAAGTTTTTCGAAGAGCTTTGCGTAATGAAACACTCGTAATATTTTGGTTTCGTATCGTGCAAAACGTGACTACTTCAAGACACAAAATATATTGAGAATAACATCCTCTTAGTTATACTACAAAGGCGGTTGAGCTGCCTTTATGTTTATTTTGGGAGCACTTGTGATCGATGAATTATCTTTTCGGATCAGCCAACCTCACTGCTGACAGAAACAAAGGTGCCTTTTGATGTTAACGTTCGAAGTTGGTGAAGTGTTTCATAAATAAACAGTTGTGCGGACATCGTAGGCAAAGGAATTCAAAATTTAATCACACAATAATGGTGCAAATAAGGAAATAAAGACTTCCAGAGAGAATTTGTTAATTTTTGATGGGTATGATTTCGCTGGTCAATTCTCCTATAAGACGATAGAATGTAAAGTCTTAAACCCCAAACCCAGCAACAATGAGAAACATTATGAGTTGGTGCATCCGCTTGAACATATTTTGAGAAACAGTCGGGTTTTGATCGAGGTAATCGGGGTCTGAAAAGTGCATAAGTGCTGATTCAGGCGGCCCAGCTCCAGGCTTTTGGTAGATAAAAGGCATTCTTTCACAGGACCATGGAAAAACTATAAACGCAGTGTTTTTTAATCAAATTTGAACTGACAGATGTAAGGCCGAGGAAGCTTCTCAACCGGATTAGGCAGAAAATCATGCATTGATGATCACAGAATAAGAGAGACCTGAGTTCCAGTCGGCGCAACCTTTGTGAAAAATTGTTTTAAAGTCTTTAAAGAGTTTAATTATCTGTATAAAAGAAAACTCTGAGTTTAAATGAAGAAACATGAAATAACACACTGCTTCTATGAAAAAGAGAAAACGGAAGCAGAAAATTCGTACAACTTTCAAAGTGCCAAGGGTAATATGAGTGGCTATGGCAACCGCTTTAAGTACATTAGATTTTCCAAAGCAAGGCCCCTATCTACGTGATGTTTTGACTAATCCAAGAAGAAGGAACTTCCTAGAAATGTGAACACAAGGAAGCTGATACGAACCTTCCGTTTCACGTTGCAACTTCCTTTCAAAATTCCCTCATAACACTTGAGTCAAACCTTCCGCTATGCTATGCATTTGTTGATCGGCTTGACACCTTTTACGGGTCATTTAGTCACGTTTTCGTTGCAACGCATCTGGAACCAGTGAAGATTTTGATTGAGATATTTTTTATTTACTTAGAACATTTTTGAAATTGAAAGAATTTTTGCGTATCTCAAACTGAAAATGAAACTTTTTATTCACGGTGCAAATATTAAATGAACGCCTCCTTTTCAAGTTTCTCCACTAACACTAATATATCTGGGCACAGGTTATACCAAACATTTGATTACCGAATGAAATGCTTTGATGTGCTTGCACCAAAACAAACTTGAAAATTTATAATTGATTTGACGTTGTGGTCAAATGTTTGCATTGCGTTTCTTTTGATGAAGGATTACTGCAGTTTCACCTCGTGACCTGCAAGGCGTAATATTGCTTTTCGAGAATTATTCCTCTTTCAAAAACACGCAAAGTCAATTCAAAAATCGACACTAATCTATCAACATTTCCTAAACGTCTTTGTTCTTCAAGTTCAATACCGTCTCAAGCGTTAAAAAGTTCTGAATAAGCTTTCATGATCTATTCTTAGTTTGTTTGCGATAAAATGATGGCCAGATTGATTGTTCATCGGAAGTCAACGAACATCTTGAAGTATCTATTTGCTTTCGTTATCGTCTAGTGGGGTACTGTTTTCTTTCAAAACATTTTTCGTATATGATTACTACACTTGTTTTCCTAAATCCGAAGTGTTTACCTCGAATCCTGAGGCTTTTAGGGAGTTCCAAGGTAATTTGCAACACAAAAGGCTTTCTTTGTTAGAAAGAAAAACAATAAAAGCTGTTTGGACTTTGAAAAAAATTGATCAATCGGTTTACATCGACTGTTGCGCTAGAGTGCTTTTTCCCACGAAAACATTTTTCAGAGGACAATGAAATCGATCATAACAAGTTAGAGTGCGAGGACAAGAAAACGCACCATAAAGTTGCTAAATATGTTTCACTTCTGATTCATGCTACCAAAGAACTTTCATGTACATATACAGACTTCTTTAATTTCGAGGTGCGATACAAAACAATGCCGGCCAAAACAATTTGATACCTGTAGCGCGCGGCTGAGCTAGAACATTGAATGTAAACCAGCACGCCAAGTTTAAAGTACCGAAACAATGTACAAGTCATGGGAGTGTGTCCGAAAAATACATATAATAAGAAAAAAAAAAACAAGTTTCTCAACAGCTTACTTACCGACAATAAAAAATATTTTCCTTTCAACACCAGCTGAATCGTCTCGAGTGAGAGTGTGTCAACCTGTCCTCAGTTAGCAGAAGTGGTTGGACTCGCGGGGTGCTGTCCACTTCATTGCGGTCAATGCAGGTGGCATCAAATTCTTCCGCCTTCAGTTCACTTTTCAAGTTCACTATTTTCGCTCGTAAACTGATAAATAAACTGACGAGGTCCCTGTCTGGTGTTTTTATACGGTTAAGTTCCTCAAGGATCCACTTTAGCGCTCTACTTAATTCGTCCAGCCTTTCTTTCTTACTTTTATACTTTCCCTCTTGCTGCAGCCTGCTGAGGAGCTGTCGAGCTTGTTCCAGTGCACTCTGCGTGCTGTAACCGGACAGTTTAGCTGTAGCGGCAGAATCATTAAACGAGCGTGCTGGATTTAAAGTAGCGACTGAATATCTACGCGCGGGATGGTTTCCACTTGCGGGGTACGAATCCAACGATTGCACCGAGGAAAATCGTCGGATAGGCCTTGCGGTGTTCAAACTTGTGTGGCTGTCGTCCTTGAAAGGAGCCAAATCGCCGGATATCGGCTTAGCTATCAACGTGCCATCGACGGTACTATCGCTGTCAGACGAAGAGTGATACGAACTGTTCGATGAAAAAGATGCCTCACTGCTTATGTCGCTAAACACGTCCTCCATAGAGCGATCAACGTTTCCTTTAAAATCCTCCACCTGTAATCCTGGTCTTACTTTGCCGACTCCGTTGACTTTAGGTCCTTTAAAACCTTGCGCTTGTGCAACCAATTTCTTCCACTGGTCGTCGTCTTCGTTTCTGCTACAATCAGCACTTTCTGTATCCTTTACATCGCTATGACATCCTTTGTCAACATCACACCCTCCAGATTCTTCATTCGTACTATTTCGCGGCCTCGGCAACACAATGTTAACCTTCTTGAAACCTGAATACCCTGCGACGCTGTGAAAGTAACCATCAGAAAACCGGCGACGATTCAGAGAGGAGGCCCTGCTGATGGAATTATTTGCGGTAACTGAATTGGCCTTCGTGCTGTCGTCATCCGCGCAGTGTTCTTCTGAGACAGCGCTAAATATTGGAGCGCTTGTTTTCTCAGAGAATCTAAGAAAACCGTCCGAGGCGCGTCTTCCATTGCGAGGCTTTGACAATTGTGATAGAAACGTTACATTAGAAGCGGGAGTGACACGTCGGGTCGGCTGCTCGTTAGTAATTTGAAATTGGGGTCGCACCACTGCCTGCGTATCCGTTTTCACTTCCCTATTTGTTGCGCTGTTCCTCGACAGTTCTCTTCTCTCGCTGTTGTAGAACCGATCTGGGTTTTCAATCCCTTCGACTCTTCTTGCGGTCGGAAAACCCTCCATTCGAACATCTCCAAGGGAGATAGAATGCCTGATCTTCACTTGATTCCATCCGTTGTGTCGTTCTTGGTCGTGTGTCCCACTTACTTCCCACGTTTTGTACATCCCGTCGCTATCCGCAGTACTGTTCTGCCACAGCGTGTTTTTATACCTGGTCTCCTTCATGCTTGCCACTCCGCACAGCATTCTTTGAAAATCTGGCGCTTCACACACAAGTGAGAGCAAACACTTTGTGACGTGGTGTACTTCATAAAAAAGAGCATGTGATTATTCAAACGATACTAATTTCCTCCGCGTTGTTTTTTTAGTTATATTGAGCAACTGACCGCAAATTAGTCTAATGTCTAGATTGTTCGCCTGTCGATCTCTTCATAGAGGAACATTCCACACGTACTGCAGCTTGGTAAATGCAATGATAAAGAGAATACTTCTGGCTGTTAGATTTTGACAGCTTGAAAGTCATCCGCCTATTGTGAGTTAATAACTTTTGTATTTAGTAATAGGAGCAGCACGTAGTTCATGACCCTTGCGGAAACTCAGTTACCCCCCTCCCCCAGGGAGACAAAATAGAAACAAAGAAACTTCGTTTTAAGATAATCACAATCACTGCGGGGTTTTTTTGACGCACCTGCAATACTGGTTACTCGTCTTGAAGGCTGCAATATGCAAATAATCGAACAGTTTGTGTTTCATTCTGGACCAATATAGTTTTCATTTTCAGTGATAACCAAGTTGTCTCTATCGGTTTGGGGTCAAATTGGTCGGTTTCTTTTATAACTAGTCAGCTTAGATACTGTGAAAATCATTTGACTCACAGGTCAAGATGTTTCTTTTAGCAATAAATTGCAATCAATCACCAGAACAACTAAAAGACAATCTGTATTTAACTGGGCTCTTGAGCAATGGTCATAAACCAAAATTTCAAATATTTCAACCCAATAGGAAATAAAAAAATTTCGAATAAAACAGCTAAATAAATTCGAAATTGCTGAAATTCTTACGAAATCGCTAATCCGACAACAAATATGTTTGTCACCAGGATCAGCACCACGAAAGATTCAAACACTGAGCGATTTTTAATTAAGTTTGCCTCTTTTGTTTTCGAAATATTGTAAATACAGAATAAAACTTTGCGAGGCATAATTCGAATAATTTCCCCCAAAAAGCATTGGTTGAAAAGTCAGCATTTCTGACTTCCAGTTTCAAAGAATTTAAATACCAATTTTGAGTCATTCAAAATAAACTAAGATAACTCGCCTGGCTTTACATACTTTTTCCAATTAAGTAATTATGAAGCCACATGGCATTAAGAAAATTAACAGTTCAAAAAAATTAACCCTTGTAGTTATTAATGTCATTTGACGTCAAATCGTTCGGCTCAGGGTTTCTCTATCGGGTGGAAAAGAATAGCATACTAAATGCTTCGATTCAAAAGCGGATATCCGCCACTGCAAGTTTTGTATAGTGCACGCCTTTCTCAACAACAGACGGACCGTTTCGACAAAGGAATCTAAAACGTACGTCGTAATTTCAAAGAACATAAATAGAAGGCGTAATTAATTTAAACGACTTATTCAAAGAATTTTAAGAAATTCATAAATATCATGTATTTTTAAGTGTCCTAAGTCGATAAGTATGTTCTAATTTCAAAGCGATTTGTAGCTAATGAAGTCCTATTGCACAAGTTATCAAGAGTACTTGTCTGACGGGGGAATAGGGTGAAGAGAGGGTAAACTGGTACTTTTTCTGAGGGGAGGGGATGGAAGGATAAGTTTATATTCACAGAATTCCCATCGCTGCCACTATTCAATCAATCCGAACGAGGTGACAAACAAAAATGTTTGAACAGCCTCATTGCCAAAAACGGCTTTATCATAAAGTTCAAACTTATGGCTTGGAATGACTTCAAGAGCAAATAAATATTTGAGTACAAATCAAGACTGACCCGAAAGAATCGACGGACTTTTCGTGCAAAAGCGAGATATTAACTCTTAATTCGTTTTCAAAAACTTAAATATCGTGGATGAAGGAAATTGTGTCACAATTGAGCAATGCTCTGCTAAGCACTTTATATTTGGGCTCTAGTTCGTCGTATAGAAGTCGAGACTGATGTAATATAAAGATCTTTGGCGTCACCGTTCCCATGTCGTGAGCCTCTTGAGGTCTCTGAATAGGACTGAATGATCATTCACTTAAACACTACTTTTCAAAAGCCTTAAAAAAATAGTTTTAGTCCAATACGAAACCGGTCAGTTACGTGCCAAAGGTCTTTGTTTCCTTCCATGATTGGACAATATACGAAAATCTAGTATCTTATGGTTGGCTTGTATCGAGGGTAGGAATTACGCCGGCAATGGAATGGATCACAATGGTGAAACAAAAGATTTAATATAATAACTAGAACAATAGCTCTGCTCGAGCAGTTAAAAGCTTAAACATTGCATAGTCGCCCTAGACGAAATATCAATGTAAAATCACAAACGTTTTTGTGTTCTGGGAATAGGAAACCCCGACGAATTATCCTTCGTTTTTCAGTTTAAAATTTAACGCAGCGTCATGGTGTGATGAAGCTGAGGTCTGGGATCTTGAGAGAGGTCTGGGATCTTGAGGTCTGGGATCTTGAGGTCTGGGATCTTGAGAGAAAAAATAAATCCATTTATTTTATTAAAGTTTTCTTCGGAGTTGCCCTCCCGATTGCTTATGTTCCCTTGTGCATCAAACAACCTATTATAAGAGTATACGGAACGAAAAATGTCTTCCAATGTTAAAAGTTAAACGGTATAGGGGGACTGACTATGCGTGGTTTAACTTACGTTTTACATGTCACGGACATTCAATTATTTTACAAGAGGAATATTTTAGTGAGTTTTAAAAGTTTGACTTGAAATCTTCAGCTATTTCATCATCAGCATGTTCATTCAGTTCTGGTGAGAGTCCTTTCAACTCCACTAGTTTCACTTAAAGAACACTTAACTAAGCCGAAAGTCAACATCTTTGTGATATTTGTAAGTTTTCCTAAAACAATTCTCTTTTGTGATCAACTGCGATCAATTATATGGGCCTTGGTAAAGGCACATTTTCGCATGAAAGACTGAATAAAATTAGGGACAGCCAGGAATAGTCCATTTTCTATACACTGCTCCGAAAACGCATGGATATTTATCCTCTGTCGCCTCTAGTGAAGTTATTACAGGATCAAGTGAAACGATTCAAAACTTCCAAAGTTATTAAACAGTAAACCTTTATCTTTATTCTTTAAGACTGATCGGTATACAATATCTTCCATAAATATTACATCATACCTATATTCTATTGTATTATTATCGTTTCACTATATTCGAATTGATTTAAGTCGATCGTCAATCTGAAAACTGCGGACGATTTCGGCCTAATAGTTTAATCGCTGTATTTCAGACTAACTACATTTAGACGGTCTAAGAAATTGTTATTATAGTGCCCTGAATATTCATGATCAGATGTGAGTGAAACAAAACCATCGACAATGCAACGTTTTACACAGTCTTGCAATTGCACCACAAAACGAAAAAAAAAAGAAAAAAAAAAAAATCCTAACAAGTTTTGGCTGAAGCTTCATTGCCAACACTTTGGTCCGTTCGTGCGCATTATAATTTTGAGGGTTAGTTGCACATGGTAACTTAATTGTTTACCAGGGGCATAGAGATTTGGAATTATACTAAACACGGTAGGTGGTAAGTTTATTTACAAGCAGTTTGGAGATCATTGCTAGTCTCTGGACCCGGAAACTTTCCGACTGGGCACTTTGGGGTTGAATCCTAAACGATATTATGAAGTAATTAATATCTCCGTACGCCTTTTTATATTCGTTTAAAATACAAAAACCTCGCTAACAGTTGCTTTATGTCTTGGAGCAATATTTTAGATTTCGACGATATTTCAAGATCTGACCAGTTTTGGTGTTAATGATCGCATGGGTTCATTTACACATTGTTATTTAACAAATAAATATAAAACACACTGTGTTAAAAACTATTTACGTCATAAAAACGTGTAGAGAGCAGATATGGCTTTCAGGGACTTAACGTACGGATGATGAAGCAATATATCTTTTTTCTTCTCGGTGTTTTGTGAATTGCTTGTAAAAAGATGACTCACAAACGACAGAACATCGTTTTTTAGGCAAATTAACGTACTAAGCTTTAACCCCAAAAAATTATAGTAACTGAAATTGGTTAAGAGAGAATCACTACTATTTTAGAGCTTTTACTTTGGGAGACAAGATAGCGAAAATGAAGGGTGGAAGGGGAGAGGGGAGCGAGGAGGATAGAGGGGTGGGGGACTATCGGAAAGGAGTAAAGGGAGTACATTACTAAAGAAACTGTGGTGCTACACGGAGGGGGGGGGGCATTACTTAAGGTTAGGGTTGCAGTTGATCGTTTACTAAGCGGCACCGTATAAGCGGTCACCCGCCAAAGTCGTGGAAAAGGAGAAGGAGAGGAAAAGGAGAAGGAGAGGAGAAGGAGAGGAGAAGGAGAAGGAGAAGGAGAGGAGAAGGAGAAGGAGAAGGAGAAGGAGAAGGAGAAGGAGAAGGAGAAGGAGAAGGAGAAGCAGAGGGAGAAGGAGAATGAGCGAGAGAATGGGAAAAAGAAGGAGCAGGAGAAGGAGAAGGAGAAGCAGAAGGATAAGCAGAGGGAGAAGGAGAATGAGAGAGAGAATAGGAAAAAGAAGGAGCTGGAGAAAGAGAAGAGGAAGGAGAAGGAAAAAGAGAAGGAGAAGGAGAAGGAGAGGGAGAGGGTTCTGGAGAGGGAGAAGGAGGAGGAGAGGCAAAAGGAGAAGGAGAAAGAGAAGGAGAAGGAGAAGGAGAGGGAGAAGCAGAAGGATAAGCAGAGGGAGAAGGAGAATGAGAGAGAGAATAGGAAAAAGAAGGAGCTGGAGAAAGAGAAGAGGAAGGAGAAGGAAAAAGAGAAGGAGAAGGAGAAGGAGAAGGAGAAGGAGAGGGAGAGGGTTCTGGAGAGGGAGAAGGAGGAGGAGAGGCAAAAGGAGAAGGAGAAAGAGAAGGAGAAGGAAAAGGAGAAGAAGAAAGAGAAGGAGAAGGAGAGGGAGAGGGAGAGGGTTCTGAAGAGGGAGAAGGAGGAGGAGAAGCAAAAGGAGAAGGAGAAAGAGAAGGAGAAGGAAAAGGAGAAGAAGAAAGAGAAGGAGAAGGAGAAGGAGAGGGAGAGGGAGAGGGTTCTGGAGAGGGAGAAGGAGAAGGAGAAAGAGAAAGAGAAGGAGAAGGAGAAAGAGAAGGAGAAGCAGAAGTAGAAGGAGAAGGAGAAGGAGAAGGAGAAGCAGAAATAGAAGGAGAAGGAGAGAAGGAGAAGGAGAAAGAGAGGGAGAGGGAGAAAGAGAAGGAGAAGGAGAAGGAGAAGGAGAGGGAGAAGGAGAAGGAAAAGCAGAAGGAGAAGGAGAAGGAGAGAGAGAAGGAGAAGGAGAAGGAGAAGGAGACGAAGAAAGATAAGGAGAATTAGAGGGAGAAGGAGAAGCAGAAGGAAAGAGAGAAGCAGAAAAGGAGAAGCAGAAGGACAAGGAAAACAGATTTGTTTCGTCGACAGCCTCGGCCAAATTTCATTAGAATCGTCGCTTTTGACAAAATTTCCACAGACTGACAAATTTCGTCATATCCGTTAAAATCGTGACCAAATTTTCGTTATTACTGCATTTCAGGAACGTATGGTATGGCCCGGAACAGTACGGAGAATACGCATAATAATAATAATAATAATAATAATAATAATAATAATAATACAGCATTTGTAGTGCGCAAATTCCATGTGGATATGCTCAAATGTGCATTACAACATATCACTATTTAAATAGTTTAAAACTAAGAGAACAATAATAAATAGGTTAGGATCACAATATATAGAATAATTAACATATAATATAAAATAAAGTAATTAATATTAGGCAGATTAATATTAATATTAATCTTAGGATGTAAAGGATTACTTTAAGTTTGCAGTTATCGCACTAAACCGGCGGAGCTCTTCACTGCTCGTGTTATATTCCTGATATCTTAATTTCTTGTTGAATGAACTTTTTTTTATCCAGCGTTATTTTCTCCCTATATGTATTTGTTAACCCTTGCACTCCCAACAGTGACCAAGAAAAAATTTCTCCTCACAACATCAGTACAATATCAAGCAAACAAGTGATGAGAATAAAGAAATTAATCAAAAGGGGTTATTTGGTTGATCCAATACCAAATTCTCCAAACTTACTGGTGACAATTGTATGGCAGACAGTAACGAGAATTCCTAAGAGGATCTTGGAAGTGAAAAGCCTTTTACCCTACATGACAAAGCCTTTTACCTTACATGACAGAAATTTGGGACGTGCCAATTAATGTTTATTTTTTCTTTTAATTTTTTTTACAATGAAATGCATACTTTCAATATGTCGCGTTACTTAAAAAGTACATACTAAAATGCCTCCCTATAAGCTTTATTTTGATTGGGATAAAATAAACAATAAATTACAAGATCAAACATTCAAACAGACAAAAGCACTTGATTTGTCGTCTGCGGTCACAGAGCAGGTGCATCAGATAAAGAAAGGCCGTCGAACAAATAAAAGATCTTTTTCATTTTATTTACAATTCATTTATGATTAAGTTTTGCCGCAACAAAGCGAAAAAACAATTCGAATAATTAGACCTGATGGCTGGATAGACACCTCAATCTTATTATCAATTTAATCTCTTTAAGATTAAAAAGGCTTTTCAGTTTAAGCAACATTATAATGTCTGGATTTTCTTCTCTGTCGAGCGGCGCTAAGTATTTAGCACGCTACAAAAGGTAAATTAAAGTTTAAATTCAAAAAGAAAAAAAAATGAAAGTTTGAAAAGTAAAAAAGATAATTACTATCTCGTTAATTAACAACTGTTTCCTTATTATCGCGTCAAATTGAAATAAAAATTGTGCTATTTCTTTGCTTGAGTATTACCGATAGCAGCTTTTTCGTATTAAATGAAATATGCTTTAAAATTGATCTGGTTTAAATCGCTTATATAAACTAGAACTCACCGACGATGCAGGCGATTTGCACATTCTACATATTATCAATATCGCATAGTGGCGATAGGATCCTGTGGGATCCTATAAAACTTGCACCAACGAACACAGGCAAAACTATGAGACAACCCGTTTAATTACGTGAAATCATTGGTTCAGATCTAGACGTTTCAGCGACAAATCTTATTATCGTATTAAATTAAACTTTTTTGCAGTATCACTATTTATAGTTTAAACAGACACAACCATACACCTTTATTTTATCAAAAACATTAGTTGTTTTGAATATCCTGTTTAATCATGGTGAAACTCCCATAGTTTTCTATGTACTTTGAAAGAGCTGTTACGATATCGAAGCAAGCCAAGTAGGTTGAAAAATTCTCTAGAATTCGACCAACGCACTTTTCTATTTTAAAAGCGTTAGACAGTCATCATTGTTAGCATACCCCTGTTAGGGGATAAGACGAGTGGAATATTAATTAAATCCATTTGAATAAACTCTTCTGTCTTTGATTAAAACACAGCGCTTACAACAACAAACAAAGTAAATATATAGTTCGCTTTAAGCGATCAGCTTGCTCTCGTCTCAAAATGACGCTAGAAACAGCCTCCATCGTCGAGGCAGCCGTGCTTATTTTCATCTGCGCAACTTCTATTCTGGGCAATATTAGTTTGTTTTTTGTCTTCACCAGACGAAAAAATCTTCGCACCATCTCCAATGGTTTTCTTCTGAACCTCGCATTTGCTGATCTACTCGTGTCCGTGTTAAACATGCCAATAACTGTGGTCACTATCATCAAAGAACGTTGGATTTTTGGAGACACTGCCTGCGTTTTCTTTGGATTTATCACGATGCTTTCGTTTGTTTCATCGGTGATGTCGCTTGCTATGATAGCTATCAACAGATATTATTACGTAGTGCAGTGGAAGACATACTCCATCACCTTCACACCGAAAAGGTCGGCTTTGTTTGCCGCAGTCGTGTGGTTAATATCTGTTTTATTATCCGTCCCACCGTTGTTTGGCTGGGCGGTATATCGTTATATTCCTGGGAAATCTTACTGTTTCGTTTTCTGGCCTTCTGATGTTTATTATATGTATTTTATGTTAACGATATGTTTCTTCGGTCCCTTAATTGCCATGTGTGTATCTTATTTTAAAATTTTAAACTTCACAAGGGAAGCAAAACGAAGGGTTAACCACTGGCAAAAAAATGTAATACAGCAACCTCAGGAAATAGAAGAAAATGGCATTGCTTCTCATGAAAAGCGTAGAAATTTCTTCAAAATGACTCAAGAAGAAGTGAAAATCACAAACACTTTGCTAATAGTGGTTGCCTGTTTCATGGCTTGTTGGGCGCCATTTGCTATCACAATGTTCATTGATGTTTATCATCCTCGTCCATTGCCAAGAGCAATTGACATCGGAACACTGTTGCTTGGTTACGCGAACAGTATGTGCAACCCTGTTGTGTATGGAATAAGGAATCAAGCTTTCAAAAGAGAAATTATTAAGCTTGTCACAGGCTGTAATTGTGCCCGTTTTCGTGCAACTAAAGTGGTTAACGTGAACACTTTTCAAGTCAATTCCCTGATGGCTTGCCAGATGAACAAGGTTCAAGCGCCAGTGATGCTGGAAGTATCAAAACTGTTCATTGAAAGAGTGAGCGAAGAATCGAACTCACTAAGCTTTTTATCTTCGCCTAAGAACGTAGAGAATTTGACAGACAGCACTCATATTGATCAAGATAAATAGCATCAGCTGAATCTTCTTACTTTTCTCATCTCAAAGTTAATAATAATAGTAATAATAATAATAATAATGATAATAATAATAATAACGGTTTATTCACAGTATATCCACATAAAAGGTGTGGCTCTTCATCTGTGAAGGCCTACGATACTAATATATATAATTTATCAACCAAGTGCGAGGGCCGTACTGGGAGAATAACGGCCCGAGGTCTTGACAGTACGGACCGAGCGCAGCGAGGTCCGTACATATAAGACCGAGGGCCGATATTCTTCCAGTATGGTCCCGAGCAAGCTTGGTTAATAAGAGATTTATTATACGACTGAAGTTCAAAGGGACACAAGTGCGGTATCATTCGGGACCATTCGGGACTGTGCCCGGTCCAATATTGAGAGAATATTGACCGGCAATAGAGCATCTTGATTGGTTGATTTTAGTTATTGGCCCTCTGACTGCCCGAGTCGTGTAATAATTAATATTAAAACTAAATTATAATGACTAACTAAATTGTAATAAATACTATACATGAAAGTAAATATGTTATGTTAGGACTGGAATTTCGAGTGGCTGTTGTGATATAAAAAAAAATATACCCTACATATCATGCATGACATTTTATCAAGAAGATTTCTTTTTCGTTAGAGTAGAAAAACACCAAAGAGGTAAGGATTGCCTAGGCGGGAATAACGATTGTTGAAGATAAAGAGGATTTAACTGGTTAGGGGGTAAAAACGGCGTTATTGGCTTCCCATAAAATAGCAATTATTTCCATCCTTTAGACAAGTGCTATACTTTACGGAGTAAAAGTTTTTAATTGAACTAATGTGATAAATTTATACGCCCTCCCCATTAGGAAAAAATGGATAATAAGCTGTTGCAGTATTGAGCAAAAAAGAACAACATATCTTTCATATAATGACCTGCGTCAGGTTATTGCTGAAACATGTAATACTGGCTCCTATATGCTTACGAGCTCGTCATTGTTTTCGGAAAAGTGTATTTTTACAGTTGACAACTATGTGAAAGTAAGCTGTTATACTAAGTAAAAACAAATTAATCATTAGACATTTACAATTGGTGTCAGGTTGACCGAATAGCTGGGCTTATGCGAGAAAATTCATGGCTTGGCTTGACTGTATTTTGTTGACAAATGATTAACTAAAGGAAAATGATAATAAAGTGTCGCGACTTCCTTCCGATGTGGTCACCTGACATGCAGAAAGAGAATTCAATCTCGTCTCTAACGATCTGTAAGTTAAATCTATCGAAGAAAACAAAGTGAGCTGCATTGTGAGGCCACGTGTCACTGATACATATAGGCTCAACGAAGCTTTTAGAAAATTATAAACTTTTTGATGATGATTGTGAAATATGTTCTCCACTTTCTCTACCTCCCTTGTGAGTTTGTTGTCACACACAACTGTTGTATAGAAGCGAGAAACCAAATCACATAGAGCTATGAGAGCTTGCTTTGCAACAGCACGGAAGCCGCTCGTCATACAGAGACCTGTCCGCCAAAAGGTTACGGAGAAAGATATTCAGTTGATAAATAGTCGGTCCTCTAATAAGTGTAGTATGGTAACGCTGAGTGGAAAAGCTGAGCAAGCCACCAACGTTTTTGCAGAAAGCACACTGAGTCTGCATCTTTCTTTTTGATTTTTCTTTATTCTCTGTGGTATCTATGATCAATGAATCACTACTGCCATATCATCTACTACTGCTTTCTAACCTTCTCGGACAAGGACGACAAAACCGTAGGCCACCGTCTTCTGCATCTTCTCTGTACTGGTTAGCAGGGGACGTTAAAGAACCCACGCAGTTATCGCAAAGAGTAGGGAACGTAGCTCCCGGTGTTGTGGTCTGGCCTGTTTACTGAAATTGGCCCAGTAGGGGATAGGGAAAGGTAATTTACCTAATAGGGGACAACCCTGTCCTCGTGCAAATTTACCTGCCTTTGGCTAATTGTTGAATACAAATACAAATATATTAGTGTTTACCACACAAACGAATAGCGAGAAGCGGCTTTTCGCGCGCGCTGATTGGCTAATTCAGAAGTGAATAACAACTACTATTCACCTCCGAGCAGCCGATGAGACGAAATCGCGCTTCAAGAGTTTCATTTCCGACCATTTCTTGTGCCGGTGAAAGTGGTGGCCTATCAGTTTGCAACAACACACTCTAATGATCAACACTTGCAACTTTTTTAATTGTTTAAACTGTGTTTTCTAACTATTTTTTGTCGATGTAGCTAAGAGTTATCTAATCACCTACTGAACTTCACAGATCAATTCAAACTCCTTTTCTCCATCCTTTTACCACCTCGTCGCTAATTTCTACATTGAAAATCACCTACACTCAACGCAACTATTAAAATGGTAATAGCCCCTTCAAAAGAACCAAATAATTTTACAAATAATGATATGATAGAAATCAAGTAAGCTACGAAATTTTTTTTAATCTTGTGTTTTTTTGTTTCAAACCAAGCGATGATGACCAAGAGACTTGGAATGCAAATCAGGCAGAAGGTTGATCCTCTGTTTATTTTTTTTTCCTCCAACATAGATTGGAATCGTAGCCTAACTGCTACGAAAAAACTGTTGTTGTTTCATGTTCATTTTCTAAAAACTTCGGCCGTGCATGTATCCAGCAAACTCTCTAAAAAACATTTCATCATTTGAGTAACATTTCCAATCATTGTTTTAACAGATCGTTAACAGATGGGAAAAAAAGAAGAGTGCAACTTTATCAAGGCTGCTAAGCGATATTCAAATTGGCAGGGCATTTATCTAAATGATTAGCACATTTGAGGACAATTTTTGTATTTGAAAGGTTTGTCATCGAGAGAGTACAAAACACATATATTCAGTGTCATAACTTCATATATACTTCATAACTATGGAGATAATGTAAAGAAAAGATAACTTGGCTTTTAAATATAAAGTGGTTACCTAACGTGGTGGTTACCTAAAAAAAACATTTCATCATACGCCAACTAAACATGATAGATCCTTTTAATGAGGGAGCATTTAATTTAGAAATGTATACATCTGAGGAAAAATTAAAACTCGCCACCAGCAATACAGTGATTGGCTACTGAGTTATTATTCTGTGTCTTTGCAAGGCAGTGTCATCAATGTTTCTTAATCTGAATCGATCCCTCCCTCTATCTAATTTCAATGTTTCACATTACCATATTGTTGTCTGTTTACCTTCAGCTTTAAATTTATTAAAGGGAGTTGATATCATTGATATAATTCGAAGTGACCAGTCTAAAGCAGTTTATACATGTTTCATGATTTCTTTTCGCTTCTTTGCCTTTTCGCCTCAGAATAAGAGTTTAAAACACAAATAGTATGAAAGCATAACTTGTTTGCGACCATCTATTCTAAGTGACGTATTCAGGAAAAACGTGGAAACAAATGAATGAGATAGATAATTACCGAACTAGTGGTAATTATGTCAACAATATGCAAGTGGACACGTTTTATTATTTTTTTTTTTATTTTTTATTTCTGTACGTAACGAAAAACAAATTTATACCATAGGAAGATATTGAAAAAAACTGACATAATTCCAGGTGCTGACCAGGTGGGAAGTGAAATGAATTCGCCATTGTCGAGGCCTCATTTTGTTCCATAGAAAGCTTAACTTAGGGCCTGGTAGGAGGTAAGCACCGTAATATACGCTTCATAAATGTTAATTAGCTCGATAGAAATCCATGTACGAAACACGTCTATAAACAAACAGCCTAAATGGTGTAACTCTGACATATTGTGACACTTTTAGTATCCAAAATGACGCCCAAAACAAGTGCGATCATCGAAGCCTCCATTCTAGCTGTTATATGTGCATTGTCTGTTTTTGGAAATATCACTTTGTTTGTAATACTCTTGAGAAGACGAACCCTTCGCACCATCTCCAATGGTTTTCTTCTCAACCTCGCATTCGCTGATTTACTCGTGACCCTGTCAAACATGCCCATAGCTGTGGTCACCATTATTAGCGAAAATTGGGTTTTTGGAGATGCTGCCTGCGTTTTCTTTGGATTCATCGCGATGGTTTCGTTTGTTTCATCGGTGATGTCGCTGGCTATGATAGCTATCAATAGATATTATTACGTGGTGCATTGGAAAAACTACTTATCTATTTTTACGCCGAGAAAGTCCCTCCTGTTTGCGGGAGTCGTGTGGTTGATATCTGTGTTATTATCAATCCCACCGCTGTTTGGCTGGGCAAAATATAGTTATATTCCCGGGAAATCTCTCTGTTTCGTATTCTGGCCTTCTGATGTTTATTATATGTATTTTATGCTTATCATATGCTTCTTCGGCCCTCTAACTGTTATATGCATAACATACATCAAAATTCTAAAATTTACCAGGCAAGCTAAGCAGCAGATGAATCGACATGGGGAAAAAAACGGATCACAAGAGGATACGAGCCAAAAAATGGAGGGAAACAGAAGACGTACAAGAACTTCTCAAGAGGAAGCCAAAATCACAAACACTTTAGTGATCGTTGTTGCTTGTTTCGTAGCTTGTTGGGCGCCTTTCGCCGTCACCATGTTTATAGATGTCTATTTAACATCTTCGCGCATACCCAGATCAATTGATATCAGCACATTGTTGCTTGGTTATGCCAACAGCATGTGCAACCCCTTTGTGTATGGGATAAGGAATCAAACGTTCAGACGGGAACTTATTCAATTAATTACGATCTGCCGGAGACCTAACAGAGTTTTTGTAAGGAAAGTAACTCGCTCATCTCAAAGGAGAGCTTCAACTGAGATCAGGAATGCTAAAGAAATGAGAGTGCCTGGTCTACCGTGCCTCAACGCATCAGCCAAAGAGACTGCTTCGTCTTCTTTATCTTGACATTTGATTTTCTCGCCGAAGGAAGGACCCAGGACTCGCGGACAGAAGCAGCAGATCAATTTCACTCATGCAGGAAAGCATGAATTTTGTATCCGAATTTCGATTAATTATTTCACTATTGATATCAGTAAACTATACATGTTTTGTTTTAGTGTAGACGATATTTTTATGTGGATGAGATCCAACTTGGTGCAAATGTATTTTGTTTGAATTGGTGTCATTCAACAAAATCTTACTAATTGAAGCTGTTCGATATCATAATTACGGGGAGCACCTGCTCTGCAACCACAAGATAATAGTGTCTAATCTGTTTGGTTTTCGTAGCGAAAAAGAATTATCGAACGCCGATAGATGAACTTATTTTCGCTTTCAGTTCTATAACCATGGGCTATTGGAATAGAGACTTCTTATTAGGACGAGTTTATTTTGACCCCCAAAGGGACTATGGAAAGAAAAAATGACTCAAGGCGCAAGCACCTTGCAAGCTTGCCACCCACGTTTTGCAATGTTGTCTGCTGCGTCTCGGGTTTGCGTAACTTTGTATAGAGCTCACAGCCCCCTTTATTTTTAGATGAGGCTATGTAAACACAGAAAAAGTTCCCTATTGATTTGTTCAAATATGGATTTGAGCCACTGGAAAACTTCATGTGCTCTAAACTTGTTTTCTCGAGATGAGTGTACGCGCGCATATTTTGTTTTCGTTTTTGTATCCTTTACAGTCTTTAGAAGTTTTCTGCCTTTGCTGGTGTTATAGAAAGTAAAAAATTATCGTTACAGACTAAAAAGAATGACATAAAAAAAAATAAAGTTAGAAAAGGTTTAAACTTTCTCTTAAAGCCTAAATCTGGAAAACTCAATTAAATTTTTGAAGGACACAACCCGAGCGACTGAAGCTGTCTGAAGACTGTCAGTATAATCTTTAATCTAAATCTCAAATTGGAGGCAACAATCCTGCATGTGGAACAAAACTTTTAGCCGATTGGTCAAATATTCTATTTTTTATTTTCTTCCAAAAGAAAAAAACATAATATGGCGTATTCATTTTCCAGTAAGGTCTTATATGAAATAGGTCACACAAAATATATTTTTGAAATTGCCGGGGTTTTGTCGTTTGATTACAAAGTCGATTCGATTCAAGTAGATCTGATACTAACTGCAATTCCTTCGATACAAGTAGAAAGTCCAATTACTGTTTCACTAGTATGTATCAAAATGACTGAATTTGTATCGAAACGACTTTGTTCATGTATTGAATGGATTTCAGGGTGTATGAAATCGACTTGTATCGAAATTACCGTGAACAAAATTACCTTACTTTGGCGAGGAGATCTTCAAATCCTTAGTAAGGATAGCGACTTGAAGAATAAATATATTTCAGTTAGATGTTTTGTTGTCAGAGTATCGCTGAGTATTTTTACGAGTTGTGCCGTATTTTGACTCGCCCTACGGGCTCGTCAAATACAAATAACGAGTAAAAATACTCAGCGATGCGACACAAAAAAACCTATAATAAGTTATATATTCTTCAACACGCCAAACTGTTTTTTCAGTGCGGGCGAATTTCGCGGATATTTATTTATGGGAGTGCGTGACAGAAGTACGCGAAGCGGAACGGAATTAGCGCGTTGTCGTGTTACTGTTTCTATTTTCTTCACTAACTCATGAAATTTCATGGTCGTCTAACTGCTTTACTTCGTTAGATTTATCTAATAAACTTTGATCAATATTTACCAGCCATTCCGGCTCTTCGTCGTCTGAAAAGTGATTCAAATTGTCCGTAATTTTTTTTTCGCAACTTCAATCCAATTCTTCGCTTGCGGGATGCGAGAAAACCTGTCTAACCGGTTCTCTGGAGTACAATTACCGCGTGATATTTGTACTTGTCTATGGAGTTATTTGTACTCTACGGAGTGTAGTTGGATAATAGAAGGTATAGATGACGGCTTAAAGCGCCAGCGGATCACAGTTGCTCGCCAACTATCATTCTATCGTTTTGCTACGTGGATCCGGCGGGAATTTCGGCCGATGTTCAACGATGGATAATTTTGGCTTTCGTCTTCGCTCTGAGGGACTTCCTTCTTCCTTTGTGGCTCTTTTGTTTTCTTCTCTTAGCCAAAACTATATGGTAAAATTAAATTTCTTTCCAGATGTAAGTGGAGACTTTCCGACCTACGAGTTAGTTCTTAGAGCTCATCAGTGTATTCTGTATTGTCAGTACTAGATTACGGAAGCAGTGATTCGCGTGTTACGTGCAAAGACACCTCAGACACCAAATAATTGGCACAAGGCTTGAAGTGTTTGTGATCTGCACATAAATCCATTAAAAAAATGATATGTGTTGAAGAGGCATCGTATTTTTTCATTTCATATTGTGTTGAAGAGGCATCGAGAATCTTTTATTTATGAGCTATAAATAAATTTTTGCACCTGCATGTTGAATGATATAAGTAAAAGCTTTCGAATTGAAAGAGACCTAGACCTGAAACGATTTTAAAATTAATCCTTTTTTTAAAAGTCTGTATTTGGTAGCCGGTTCTTTTGCTTGGTCTTTTAGTCGTGAATCAACACACCGAACGTGCATTATCAACAATACTGACAAATTTCAATCATCCTCCGCCGAAAGACACCGCCTCGCCCTACCTTATCTGCCTTTATATTGGAAGCCACAGAAATACCCTATTATGACTAACTCTTTCCGGCGCCTAACAACACCATTCAAAAATTGTACTTTTTATTAGACAAAAGCTTAATGGCGAAGAAGGGAGGATAAAAAAAGGAATATACAGTAAAGAATTGGGAATCAAATTTAGGATTCCACCTGTACAAACCGTCAGTGTTTTCTTACGGCGCTCATTTTCATATTGCCTGGATAATTGGCGTCAACTGGCGACTTTCATAAAGAAGATTTGTCTTTAAACATTAACGCTTTGGGGTAAATGAAGGCAAAATGACGCAAAAGTTGAGCACGATCATCGAGGCCATAGTTCTCATTCTCGTCTGTGGAGTTTCCTCTTTGGGAAATGCAACTTTATTTTTTGTCTTCACTCGAAAGAAACATCTTCGCACCATCTCCAATGGTTTTCTACTCAACCTCGCATTCGCTGATTTACTCGTGTCCCTGTTAAACATGCCAATAACTGTGGTCACTATCATCAAAGAACGTTGGATTTTTGGAGATACTGCCTGCGTTTGTTTTGGATTCATTACGATGCTTTCGTTTGTATCATCGGTGATGTCGCTTGCTATGATAGCTATTAACAGGTATTATTACGTACGTACGTAGTACAGTGGAAAAATTACGCAAACATTTTTACAACAAGAAAGGCGTTCCTGTTTGCGGGAATCCTCTGGTTAATAACTGTGTTATTATCTGCCCCACCGTTGCTTGGCTGGGCAGAATATCGTTATATTCCCGGAAAATCTTACTGTTTTGTAGCTTGGCCTTCTAATGTTTATTACATGTATTTCATGATAGTAATATGTTTTTGTGGTCCTCTTCTCGCCATGTCTTTCTCTTACTTTAAAATTTTAAAGTTAACTAGGGAGGCCGCACGACGGCTAAATCAACAAAGAGATAACATTCGGGAAAACGAAGAATTGGGCTCCAAAAGAGAACATGCGGCTGTAAACACTTGGCATCGTGAAAGAAATAAAACGTCCTTTAAGATGTCGCAAGAAGAAATTAAGCTCACCAATACTTTATTAATTGTTGTTGCCTGTTTTATGGCTTGTTGGGCGCCGTTTGTAATAACAATGTTTTTGGACGTTTACTCTTTACACCCACTTCCAAGAGCTGTGGACGTTGGTACATTATTGTTAGGTTACGCGAACAGTATGTGCAACCCCATGGTATATGGAATAAGGAATCCAGTTTTTAGAAGAGAACTAGCAAGCTTGTTTTCGTCATGTACTGAAAACAGGAAAGTTCATGCAAGTCACCCAGTAGTTGCATTTACTGAGAACAAGAAGTGACAAGAAGGCAGTGCAAACCCGTAAAATAATCACAGCGAAATCAGTCAAAATCAATTATGAAGAGCAGGACGTTCGCAGTTCGAATGTCAACTGACTAAACTTTAATTTTAGCACATTTACCCTTCAAACTATCCTGCAAAAGCAAACATGTTAAAATGGTCGGGCCGACGTGAAAAAGAAGAGGCAGCAGTGAAGTGAAGCTGTGTGGCTATGAAATCGTAATTAATCACCATTAAAACAAAGAAAGCATTCACAGTAGGCAACGAAGAATAAAAAAACAGTACTCCAAAGTTGTTCAAATGTAGAACGAATATGTGTAGCTGTGTCGAACATATTGAAAATGAAGGAAAATAGTCAACTTGACAGGCTTTCTGTTCAAAATTGATTGTTTGGTAAATAAGACAATGTTTCTTCCAATTCAACCCGTGGTAAAATTTGCATGCATCGGGCTTTTCCTTTACATTGTTCACAACAAAAGTGAGGATGATGGCCCCAATCATATAAGTAAACTTTTTAAAACGATTTTAAAATTTTGCCTCAATGTTAATGACATTAAATGCTCTTTTAATATCATTTGACTGTCTTCGGTGAGCATTGTGAGTGTCGTATTTGTTTTGGCTTTTACATTTCAGTTTGCACAAAATGAGCATCGCTTACTTCGAAATCTAGAACGCAAATATGAATTTACTTCTTTTAGGTCACTTTGAATTTGAAATACGTGACTCGAACCAGGAGTCACTTAAACGCCAACGAAATTATGAACAAACCGACAGACCTTTACTTTATTCGTATTGCACAATACATGCATACGCTCCCTCGGCCGTAAATTCAGTAAAACCAATGCAAATTTCATTTCTCTTACGTCAGACCACGTCTCTTTAATTTTGATGTGACATGATATGATTAAGATGCCCACTAAACGCAAACTAGATTGTCACCAAAAATAACAGGTGGACAGGTGGATGGAATTTTTTTTCCTTTTTGACTCGTAAACATCACCTTTTAGGCTGTGTTGTATCGGCAGCGGAAATTTTTTGACTCAATTTCCTTCTGAAACGTTAATGGCATATCTTACCATCTTAACGTTGCAGATTCAATACGGATAAACGCGCGCCTGCGTGGTCTTTCAGTTCCTTTGTCGATGGCTTTTCATGAATAAACATTTATGAATAATATATCTATTCAACAATTTTATAACAATCTTCGATTCAATCATTTTTTAGCTAATCGCATGGTCTTTTTGATCAGTGTTCAGCTGCTGAGATTGGGTGGGTTATCAAATGAGCGGTATTTTGGTGGAGTCAACTGGTTGGTTGCCTGGCTTGCCTGCTAGCTCTGAACTTTTTGGCTGTTTTAATTTCCCTCTTCAATATTTGAACGCACGTGTAGTTGCGTAATTGGCTCTGTGATTCATTATATACGCTTGGTTTGTGGGAAATTCGGGGGGACTGTCGATTTGTCTATCTTTGCATATGCTGCCGGCTGGCTATCGTTTTCCTCTCTTTCTTACTTTTTCTTTCTTTTTTTTTTTTCCTTTTTTTTTATTTATTGGACTATACGCCTTAGCCTGGTTTTGTACCGCTGGCGAGAAAGGCGGGCGAAGTGCGCGAGGCGGCGAGGGTCTGGCACCGAAAAATAAGGGAGAGAGTCTGTGAGAATCGTCCTATGGAGCCGGAGCCGGTGCATCATGAGAATAAGCTTTTCAAAACAAATCTTGCAAGCCCTCTTTCTGTACCCAAAGACATAGTAGTCGGTAGTTACAATTTAATTTGTTAAGCAATTTCCTTGTAATAGAGAGTACACGTTATGAAAACATCTTGAAATAAAATGAAAAAAATTGTTGTTAGGCTTTTACGTGCCGTGTTTTATAGATGAAGCGCTGGCTCTAAGTTGTTATCTTTACCAATCAATATATTTAATTTTTATGATCAAGGCAGTATATATTTTTCTTTGTTCCATACTGAGACCTCTTCCAACGATGATCCGGCCTCCTAGAGATGTAATGTCTTTCCAGTCGTAAACTGAGCAGCTCATCAAATCTGTATTTCAGTGGTTTCAATTTCATCTCTCTTTCCCCTGGAAGTGCAGCCTAAAGTATTTAAGCACACTCCCAGAATGCAATAGTAATCGTCCTCAGCACACGACAAAGGACAATCATCAATGAAGTGACAGTTCCTCGCTTGGTTCTCGCATGCTACCCGGCATGCCTGACGACTATGAGGGATTCTACTAGCAGATGAAAGGGTTATGATACCAAATAAAAAAACTGCCGATAAGATGAAAGATGGTCGCATCTGAAGAAAAAATAGTTATAAAAAAGAGAGTATATAAATTATTGTCTCAATAATTATACAATATTTTTGGCCTGCTCTAATCAGGCTCTCAGTTTGGAAATCGTTATCATTACTATTATTGTTGTTCTTGTTTTTCAGTATTATTATTTCATCATTGTATATTCGATTCATTCTTTTTTTTTTGGGGGGGGGGCGCTATTTCAATACTTTATTTTTCTATTATCACCATTTTTCTCCTTTAACGGTTAGATTCTTATATATCACGACTTAAATTTACCGTTACTATCGCCGATCGATACATAAACCTAAATGCTTTTCCTCACATGTACGTTAATGATGATCATTCAAAAGTCATTGCAAACTTCCTCGATCTTTGAGATCTTTTCAAGTCTTTATCAAACGTTCTTGAATGTTCTCATAAACTTATCAGGCTCATGCCTTCTTCTATTTCAGTTTCGGTTCAGAATGTGCAGAAAAAAAACTTATCTGGCTTAAAATGTTTATTTCTTGTTGAGCTTTCGACAACTCCTACTGTAAATTACTTATAAAAATTCTTCTAAATAAAGGAGCGCTATAAAAAAAAATAATAAAACGTGGGATAATAAAAAAGGAAAGAAAGATAAACCAATATCATTAAATCAGATCTAGTGATAGTGTCGTACAAAAAGTTTTGATACCACGCCTGGTTAATCCAGTGTAATTTTCGTGACGATACTTTAATTCTGAAATCAAATCAATTATCAAGAACTCATCTAAATATTCAATTTTATCACTTGGTACGCTGGAACCTTAAAGAAATCGCCATACCCAACCAGCTATTACCTCTAGTCTTCAAAAGGTGGTCGAAAAATAACGAAAATTTGTGAAACAGTCTTTCATGCTCAATATGACGAAAATGCTTACTGAATTCAAATCCTAGCTAAGCTCGGCTAAATCAAATTAATTGTTGTAACACCAAAAACTGATTTCGATGGATTGAAGGCCATTCAAAAAGGGGTTTGGTCGTCGTTTATATGAAGCCAGAGACAAAATCTGGTCATTCTGTGTAAAGAGAAAACGGAACGGTAAAGACAAAAAGAAAAACTATTTACATAGGAGTCGATAAACTAATTTATAGCGTCAGAAAAACTTCGTGAAGCTTACAGTAATTAATAGTATTCGATTCAGCTTTCTTAACTTGAGTAGCCGTTTTCGGTTATAAATGCTTGATGCTACGATTTATTTTTGTATGTTTAATCCTATTTGAGCTTACCTTTGTGAATAACAATTCAATACGTCCAAGATGAAGGAATGAATCACTCAGGTTTTTTCACCAACAAGCTTCTGGTCTCCCTCTTGCACTAGCGTTGAAAAGTATTACGGTTGTAAAACGCTCGCATTTAAAAATATAACTCTGCTTGCGATAAGAAAAATTTCAAGATAAGCCAGTTCACTGATAGCTGCTCCACGTGGATCAGGGAATGAACGAAATGATTTCAGCGATAACGAAATGATTTCAATTTTTTTTCTCTCTCTCCAAGTTCATATTAATTAGTTTATCTTCAACCATTTGTGGATGACACACATGTCAAACTTTATTCTTTAATTATTTGAATTCTCAGTACTGTTTGAGGCGCAGAAATTTGCTACCTACACATCTGTTGTATATGACACACATGCTAAAATAGATTAATATATAGAAAAGGACGTAAAATTTGGCTCATATCTTTTTTTGGGTGGGTTCTTGCGTATACTCGAAAAGAACTCAGACTGAAGCTTCAGTTAGACAGAATGGATTTGTACGAAAAGAAAAAAAAAAACAATACATTAAACAATGATTGTTTCCCAGGTTATTCACTCATTGAAACTGTCAGTTTCAGCGACTTGTGATCAAAGCTTATGGGGAAATAATACATGTCTACAACACGTTTTAGATAGAATTTACTTTTAATAAACCGGAATTTAATGAAGTTCGACCCGTATCGGGCGCTTAAAATAAAAAACTAATATAACTGAGGGAGAACTATGAAAAAATCAAAAAATAACGATGTACATAAGGATTTCGAAACAACTTTACGCATAAAGATTTCATTTCAGTAAGATTGTTATGAACTGAAAAAGACTGAGTGTATTTGGTATTTAGGAGTTCGTCTTTCGCATGATGCCTCGTGTGTATTTATCTTCATTTGTTTTTGTACACTATTTAGGTTTTTTTTCATTATTATTGTGTGGAGTAAGGCTGAAAAGACAAGCAGAGTGGAAAACCTAGTTACGCATTTTTTTCGCAATGACGGTGTAAGTGGTGTTCTCAGTTAAGAAAAGGTTGATAACTGCTGGCTCGGTGAGAGGAGATATTCTTAGATGGATCGTTGCAAGTGAAAATGTGTTATCCCTTCATTTCTGAAAGGAAGCTGACAGATGGCTTATCATCAAAAGCCAGGCAAGCAAATCGATGAACTAATTGAGCCGAGCACAAAGAGATTTGGAAATGATAATCTAATGAATAAAGCTGCTTATAGTTTCTTAATGGATTTTTCGTGGATTTTCCTGCACAATGTAGGACATAGTTCAAGAAATTTTAAATTTAAATTAAACCCTGAACTAAAGCGTGTACCTGATGGCTGATAAATGCACGCGCGTTTTTGTGTGTTAATTGATTTTTATTACATGTATTCTGATGGAGATATTTCAACGCTTGATGCTACTGATCGGACAACCGTAGTCCGAATTTAACCATTTCAGAAGCGAGATTTAAACTTTGAGTGTTGGTAAAGCGCTTCACATCCAAAACTTACATATCGGAAATTGTCGTTTTTCAAATAACAAGTGATGAACACTTTTCTGCAGATTCTTGTATTTTAATTGTTATTTACAACATGTATTTAAGATGCGGGGGAGTCTTAAACAATGGTGCGATTTTTCTCTAAAAAATTCAGGCGATTTCTTCTTTTAAAAATATGGCGAAAAGAAAATGTTTTATCTTAAACAACCTCTTTGATTGCTTTGTGTCATACCTAAGTTGTGCCTACGAAAGCTCACGTTCGATAACGACCATCGGACGATTTTTGCCGGAAATCGCCCACGATCAATCCTATGCGTTCATCAGCGATCCTTTCTAGAAAATAGCTGTTAAACTTATTTCTGGACGTGGAAATAAAACATGGAAATCCCGATGCGGTGACTCGCCAGGAATTCTTTATATCTGTCCGACGACTGTAGCGTTCTCACAATTTCCCATCTTTCCAAACCTCATTTTTATTAAATAAAGAAACTGTTTTCCCTTTAGTTATGAACAAAAAACTGCTTTCCCTTTAGCTATGAACTCAAAGACCCAAAAATGTTGTGGATATAAGAGAACTTGGGGCACTCTCCTGGTGGAAATCGTGGAGACGATGGAGACGATGCAAGAAAATGACTATTCATCCTTGAACCTAATTCCACAGGGTATAGTCATGTGAGATTTTCAACTAATCACCCGTGTACTAAAAAAATTGAACTTTGAATCATTGAGTCTGTTACGTTGATAGTAGCTAGGAAAATTCAAAATTCTAGGTCTTAAAATCTGACAACAGACTGCCGAAAGAACGTACAAGCCTTTTTTTTTTTTTATCCCGTCGTGTGTCTTCGAGTGCTTTTGATCAGGAGTACATGGAATTTGCACAATACTTGAAATTTTGATTTTTTAGTTTTAATTTACTATTGTTTCTTAACAATATTTAGGCGAAGTTGAGCCATTAAATCTCAAATCAATTATTTTTCATTAATCTTCGGCTTGTTATCCATGGACAAATCACGAGTTTTGGCGATGGCTAGTTCAATGGATGTTTCATCTCTCGACACCGAGTTGGTACGGTTCAAGACAATTTTCAGGAATCCCTATCTCTCATCTCAGAGAAGCGATCTTCTATCATTTATGGAGGTAAATCTTCGTATAGCAATGTAATCTGCAAAATACGTCAATGAATAAAAACACTCAACAGTCAAGTATTTTTTATGCGTGGTGTTTTGAAAATTACATGACGGCTATAAACGAGTCAAAAGTAGTTTTGCTGAAAATAGGGAGCATTAGTGAACTAAAAATAAAGGTATATATAATGCCGAGACACGGGATTATTCAGAGCCTGTTAATGCTCTCCGGATTTGAACCAGGGACCTTCAGATCTTCAGTTTGACGCTCTCCCAACTGACATCGACTTACAGATTTACAACTAAAGTGATGTTTCCTCCATCACTGACGACAATTAACCCGCATTCATTGATATCAATTTTATGTATTGGTCATTTCTCTTTGTATATCAACCAATCGCGCTAGTGCTATCGATTGTATTATGTGTATGATTGTATCATAGTGTCCACTGAGGTCCCCCACACGCAGAAAACCATATGCATGACTTCCTATTCTCTTCATCTCGCTTAGACTGATTTTGAGTGGTCCGTCTGATCTCCTCACTGGAACGAAAACATATCAAATGACTGGCCTCTGCGTACGTTTTGAGTCATTAAACTTTAATGTTACTGGCATTTCATGTCATTACCTCAATGATAGACTTATCTCTTTTGTGTATCCCTATCATGATTTGGCTGTTACATACTAACAGAGATAAAAAAAAATGTTTCTTAGCTGACGCGAAACCACAACGCTTTGAATTTCATAATAGAAACAAAATTCCAAAGGGTTGTCGCTGTTTTTTTTTAGCTGTTTTACGTTACGATATCAATCAACGACTCTTGATAAATTGGATAATTATAACGTGTCAAATGTTCACTTGGATGATTTTCGCTAATGAAAGATTGTACGAGTCACACGTCATTTACAGCATGCTAACAAAAACCGTGCGACGCTTGGATCTAGATCTGCTGAGGAGGAACGCAGCGATTCCTGCTGAGGGCATTTAGACGGACGATAAATTGGATGATATATGATAAATTCGATAAGCTAGCATCGTCAACTATTTCCTTTACAGCACGGAAAAGTGACACGTCATTTACAGCATGCTAACAAACTTAAACTCTAAGGTGCGATCAATGCGGTTGAACTTCGCGTCAGAAAAAAAAAGTTGCTCGGACGTCATCAAGTTCCAAGAAGCTGTACAGGAAGAGCAAAAAAATTTAGAGTAAAACTGCATTTTTTAGCTAAAATAAAATCAATGCGACATCAGAGAAGCAAACATATGCACTAACAAGATCTCTCTTTTAAAAATAACAACACTTAAAAAAGAAACTTCTTTTACTTTGACCGCAACTGTGCGGATAAAAGTTATCAGTGCATGTTATAAATTGTATTAATTTGTTTTAATTTCTTTAAAATTACTTCAGTTTATCCCGAACGTATTCTAATGAGGAATTTTTTAATGAAATGACAAAATGAGTCGACAATGTTTTGTCTCTGAGAGGAAAAAAGTCCGTAAACAGTCCAAACATGAAAAACCAGAAAAGTTTTTTTTAAGAAGATGCAAATTTTTATTATACATCGAACTGCTTGAATGTCAAAATCTTTCAGAGTGATCAGGACTCGGGTAGATATCACTTAGACTGCGGAAAATACTTGTAATTGAATGACAACGACAGAGACACCAACATTAGGTCATGTTACAATGTACGTAAACTACACCGCACTACGTGCTGCTTAACATCAATGGTGTTTTTCATCGTTGATACTGACACAACTGACACAGATTTCAGTCGCGTGTGCAAAGTCAGTGAGATTAAAAAAGAATCTTCTTGACACTAGATATATATTTAGCAGCAGCGCACGAGAAGCACGCCCGCCAATCGACTTCCCTGTCATTGACGTAACGAGATCTAAATTTAGCAGAAAATTAAAACTATTCACTCCACTATAGGCGTAACAGATACGAATACTTTTTAGTTGTCTAAAAACTAATAAAAATAAAACAAATAATTCACAGCGTATTTAAAGTTTTCGGTTTATAAGTAAAAGAGAATAATAAACAATCATCGAAAACCTATAGGACGTAGCAAAAACCGTGCGACGCTTAGATCTGCTGCGGAGAAACGCAACGATTCCTGCTGAGTGCATTTAGACGGACGAACTCAGCGTTATCTTGCTGGTCACATCCCTTTCGCCGTGTTTGTGATCCCTACTGAGATACGATAAGCTAGCATCGTCAACTATTTCCTTTACATCTCGGAAAGGTGAGGCAGAAATTTAGCCCTACTTTTTTAGTAACACGGGACTCGAGCAGAAATTTGATCACATTCCGTCTGGTACGATGAATTAAGTGCGGGGTATTTTTCTGTGGCAAGGTACGTCTTGAGTAAAATATGTTCAATTAAGCATTCATGCGTATTCGGGATAAACCGCTAAATTCCGTCACGCCCCTTATCCGATCATGTACTCGGAACACACCCTCGTCAATAGAGGGGAAGTGGGAGTCCAAATTTTCGAAGAATTCCTACGGTATAAATTTGGAGTAAGTTAGAAGAGGGCCACATGTTTAAGCTTCAGAGCAGAGGATACTTCAAGAAGTAAAGAAAAAAAGAAACTTAACTTGAGGACCTCAAAGGTAAGACCTCAGGGCTGCATGTCTCTGCTTCCTCTCTTCTTTTCCTCATCAAAGTACTGATAGAATAGAATACAATCAACTAAGGAAAAAAGATTAAGGATAGGATGTCTTCTTAGATCGATATCCGTTTCCACCTTTGAAGAACCTAAAGGAAAGAAGCAGATAGTACCGTGACTATTTTACTCTACCTTAAAACTTCTCAGTCAACTCCCCACGAATTAAGTATGGAGTCGCTGCAATTTACCGACGGTTTCAAAATGAAAATGCCACAACATAAAGTTTGTTTAGTTCATATACCAAGAATTCATCAAAAGACGGAGTTGAGAAACAGTGGTACATAATGTGCGGACTATGGTCATCGTTTTCAAAGTATGTGTTTAGTGCAGACCCTGGGAAGTTTACAAGTGGGAATGCCGTCTACTTTGTGACCATCCATAAAATATTCAGATTATGGGTCGGCCACGTGCAAGTTGTATATACTCTTGAGCTTTGAAAGTGGCAATGACAATTTTTTTCTTCTTTGCTTCATATTTGAACTCTATTGACGAAATAAGACGCTCAATTTGATTTAATTTTCGTATTTCATTGTGACCTGAAACGTGACGAAACGCAGTCGTGAATTCGTTATCCTTATACATGTAGAAGTAAAATAGCGGGAATTCTATGTGAATTTCAAGTTGTTTTTCCATTTCATTTCAGATGACGTTACTAGTAAGAGCGATAACGATCCTTAGCCTCGTCATGATGTTGCATTCCAGAAATGACGTCGACGCATTCGTCCTCGGCAATAGTGAGATATGTTTTGACAACTGTGAAAATAAGTTCTTGGACTGTTTGATCTTCTGTGACATGGACATCGCCGAATTGTGTGAGAGAAGATGCGAGGGAGTTTTGAACGACTGTGCTGCCAACTGTCCGACCTTCAAAAGATGAAAAAACTTATTGCAATTAACCTTATAAAACAAATCACCTATACATTTGAAGATAAATATTTATTTTCGTGCAGAGGAGTTAACTAAGAGGGATATTTGCTACATGTGAGAAACTTTGACGGCTAGATGTCAAATGTTAGCCGGCATACCTCAACGTCAGAGATAAATGATCTATCATCAGCCAATATGTTGGTGCTGTTTTCTGACTCACTAGTGGACCAATTAGGTTACGATACTCAAATAAAGACGATATTTGAAAAGATAACGTTTATTGTAATCTGCAGTATTCGATCCAGAGAAATTTAATTTGTCTGAAGGCCTCTTATATGATTCATACAGCTTGTTTTATCGCAAAACATAATAGAACTTAAGCCCCCACCCCTCCCCACCTGGGGGTCTGAGAGTGGTGTGCGATAAACACTAATGTATTTGTGCATTCATCCGCTGATACAGTTGCCTCCTTTATTTGGAATGCAAAACAATGCACCCCCCCCCCCCCACCCCTCTACGAGAGGAACAACGGACAAGGTAAAGATTAAATCGTAAATTCTATCGGGACACAAAAGGCATCAAGATACGTCGGTACCTGAGCAAATGCAAAGCTACCCCTTCTATCTCCTCCTGGTAAACTAACAACAAGTTAGGGTTAATGTTTTGTTGGGGGGGGGGTGGGTGCGCAGTTGTTCAGACACTATACTGATCTCACAAAAACATCGTCATGATGTTATTAACTCTAATAATATTAACGTTAAAGGTGGTCTGGGCCTGGTTCTTCCGCATTCACGTCATTCAAGAGAGGATAAAGTTTCATTGTATTCAAAAGACTTATCTAGTTGACCTTTGATCTCCAAACCCCTCGTTTTACCAAAAGTCAACTGGTCCGAGAAAGAAGGATAAAAATCAGTAACAAAAACTCCTCTCAATCCAATGTGAGGTACGTAGTTGTTTATTCGCTAATTTTTACAAGAAATTTCAATAAATATCTTATTTTACACAATTGCAATTAAGTCATGGCTTATCCTCATTACGCTGATAACTTCAACATCTATATATAGTTTAAGTCAATCGGATGCGATCGATTTTCGTGACTTTTATGTCTAACCTTTAACTTAATCATGATGCTCTTACTGATGTCTTACGTCATGAGGATTTGAACGTGGCTAGCGATAACGTTTTAAGACATCTTTACAGCCTTAACTCTCGAAGAATCCAATTTAAAGCGGGAAGTTGGCCGATCAAACCAGTTCCCTTGTAAGAATCACGCGGTTAATATTATTATCCAGACCGTGAACCTATTTCGAAGTAAGTTTTTGCCTTCACTCTAAACTGAGTTTTTCTGGCATTGAAGGCCAAATTTATATCACTTCAAATTGTCGTCGTTACTCCACAGGGGACCCACACAAGCGGCTTGTCTGGTCGTTTGTTCGAAATATAAAGAAATGTATGGAGAGTCGTAATATCGTAAGCTTCAGTATCAAGGAATGTCTATGTTAAGGCTCAAAATAAATATAAACCTACCTCACTTGCTGTGTATTGTTGTTTCTGTGGTTCCAAATGGCGAATTTGAGCGACTTGGTAGATTTTGCGTTGACTGTTACTCTACTGTATAAGAGAGACTGTTGACTGTTACTCTCAGGCTACTGTGTGCCACTTGTGTTGGCCCCCTGTGGTTACTCAATATCCCCTTTGTCATGTGGAAGTCTTTCCCAAATATGAGGGGAATTCAACCATAAACTGTGACGTCCGTTTCCTCTAATAAGGTTATCTGGCACGCCTCGATTGTTCCCTGAAATATTATAAGCATCTCCGACCTTCTTGCGTACTTTGCGATAAATGCCTGCAAGATGTAACAAATTCTCGTCTTTGAAGACCTTGGCAGTGAAGTAATAACTGCTACAACGATATTCGTGTTAACAATGTTCAAAAGTTCTATAGTTCGGTGAAGGATTTGATGTTTGATAGATATGCAGCAAATCTTTAACTTAGAACACAATTACGTCGATCTCAAGGTTTCCAGACACTTGAATATTTGGAGTGCATGTGAAATAAATTGCCACACTTTGAATTAGCAGTGTTCACGTGTACTGACATCATCCGTTTATACAGAAAATACCGGATTATAAAATTAAATAATTTCTTAACACATATTAGCATTTTACGGATATTTTTAGATGTGTAGGTTAATTCGGCAAACAACACCAATATGCATAGTTTTCCACCAACTTCCAAGGTTTCAAAAATTAAAAACAAAACTATTGCGTCTGCACCACAATCAAACTGTTTTGAAGGACTCAATTCGATCGGTGCAATACGTTCAAAGTTTCTAAACGCAGTCATTAGCTCTTTATCAAGTTATAAAGGTTAATACTTCACGTCATTGAAAAAGTGTGCGATAGCTGATCCCGCCGATCGACTAAAAGGAAAAAAGGTAAAGAGAAACTTGGAAGTTCTAAATAGCAACAAAGTTAGGTTAATCTTCATAATGCTTGCCAAAACCGGCTTCTTGAATATTTGGAATGCACGTGAAAGTGCCACTTTAAATTAACAATGTTCTCTTGCGGTGAAATCATCTGCTATATTCGAAATGGTAGGATGATTGATTTCATTGATTACTAGACACATTTTGAATTCTAGCGGTTTGTCATGGGATATTTTTCAAATTTGTTGGTTAACTATACAAAATACGCAGACGTGCGAAGTTTTCAATCAAGTTGCACTATCCCGAGTACAGTGTAGACCACAATTGAACCAGTTTGTAGTCATATATTCGAAAGTTATGTTAAATTCAAAGTTAACAAGTTCGATAACGTCAGCTGTATGGTAAATATATTATAAAATTTGACATAAAACTGAAAATTGATACATGTAAAAAATAAGACTTAAAAACAAAGATTAAAATGGCAACTAAAAGTACATTGACATGGAGGCCTCACGACAAGAGAAATTTACTCCAGCCCACTGCTCATTTATCCAGGAAGCTTTTTGTGATAAAATGTACGCAATAAACAATGAAAAACATTCCTGTGGGCCAGAGTTAAGTACTCATCCAATCTGACTTGTCAGGAAGTCGGTATACCAACCTTCTTTCCGTCTTTATGTTCCCGTGTTGTACGACACACTAGGTTGGACCTAACTGAGTCAGACAACTAGGTGAGTGTGATGAGTGCCAACAAATTACTAAAATCAAAACGTTGGCTCTTCTTTCATTCGTATTTTGTGAAATCGGAAAGTACCTTTAAGTGTTACATTCAAATTTCCGTCAGATTTTCAGTTAGATTTGAACAAATTTACAGCTGTGTGGCAGTTTTCAAACGATCGTATACCGATAAAAGAAGGCCTCAATCTAAATCCTCCGTGCTGAAAAGTCTTTAAATTTCAAATTTTTACTTTTTTCTCCCCAAAACGTCCAATTCTGTTGAAAGGTCCTTTATTTCAAATTCTTCTGGGCAGAACTTTCATTTTCCACATCCGAAAAATTGCTTGTTATCACGAAACCCGCGTGTCTGTACTAAAATGGGACTGAAGCTCTGCGTGACGTCACGCTAGTTTGCTGACGAGATTGACGGCAGATAAAAATAATAACTGCTAATGTGGAATAAATTGGCCACAATAGTGACGCTTTTATTTCAACCGACATCAAGAACATTGATATAATAAACATCACGCAATCTCTTAAGCAAAGGTGGGTTAAATATCGGCAAAGAGCCAAATACATATAAAAAGGCAACGAAAGCCTGAAGAGGAGGCCGGAGCATGGGGAGAGGGCTTGAAAATTCTTCTATAGTACCAAAAATCTGTGTTCGGATGTTAACACGAAGGAAATGAATGCGAAAAGACCAGGAGAGAAACTAACGCTGCCTATAACCTTGGTGCTATTTGATCTGACCTCATTTGATTGGCTTAAGATCTGTGATTGATAACGCTCCTTGCCCTATGCAAAGGCACACCTTAATACTTAACTATACTGACGGGCCTCGAGATAAAATCACATTACGCTTATGTCATAATGTTGGCCTTTTCGTGGCCGCACTGGTATTTGAAACCCTCTTTGGATGTCATTCCGACAACTTTATAGTAGTAGGTAAAACTGATTTGAACTTAAAAGATGACGGATTCTTTTTCAACTCAATAGGTGCCTGTTCTGCTGTCCAAAGTTACCAGACTCATTTTCACTCGTGTCCACAGTTTTAAAAAGCTCCCTTTTGGTGACCAAAAAGGTCATTTTTGTTCCCTCGGCGGTCAAAATACCAAAAGTCGGCAATGATGAAAGACAAAATAAACCTTCTTCCCAACTGAATATCGTTTCAAGCCGAAAAACAGTAGAAATATTTATGAAAAAGTCCTCACCTTTTAATAAGGGTTCTTTGGCTCTTTCCGTGTAACTTGTCGTGAAGTACTCTGAAGAACTTCCCTCAAGCTACGCCGAATTTATAACATTAGCGATTACTGCTCCATTAGAATTTCTTTATTTTTATGTCATTACCAAATGCACCAGGAGCGCAATTTTCTTCAATAATTAATTCAGGGTCCCTTAAAAAAAAAAGGAACGGCCACCTGCGCTCACTGAAAAATTCCAAACATTCTTGCGCATCACGGTAAAACATAAGCAAACTTTTATCCAGTTTATAGTAAATGAAATGAGCATCCTTTTTGTACAGGAACCCGACAATTTACAATGAAAGAAAATCTTCTTTCTCGTTTGCAATTGATATTTCAGACAAGAGAAATTAAACATTAACAAGTAATGATTGTCCTTTATTAGTTTGCGAACATAAATAACTAAATGTAGTTAACTTGAGGAAAAAGGAATTCAATTAGTCAAAACATTTTGTATAATAATAAATTGAATGCCTTAAAACTCTGCCGACAGTTGGCGTTTCATGATCAATAACGATATAAACTAAGGTATTACCCGCAGTAAAGGTGCGATGCAAGATTTGAAACTGAAATTAACCCTCCAACTTTCAATATTTGATTGTTAATTCTCCTTTCTAGTTGCTACACTGTCCTTGTAAATAAGTTACGAGAATTTGGGGTTGGATCACGATAACAATTTCCGCTTAATAAGTTTGAGTATTCCCATTACCCATTCGTTGGATAATGTATAGATATTATAAGGAGAGGTTACCTGTCAATCTTTTCTTAGAGTTAAAGGGTTAATAACATCCAAGCTGAGATAGTCGGCATGGACTAAAAGACTTAAAATCAGGAACACCGGAAAACGCTGGAACACTGAAAAACGCTGGAACACCGGAAACCGCTGGATCACCGGAACACCGGAACACGCCGGAACGCCAGAACAAGTTGGAGCGCAACGGGATATTCCCATGTCTGAAACGCTATCTGACTTACTGGCAAAAAGATTAACACCTATTTATAATACAAAAGACAGCAACATGACGGGGGATTGATGTGATTACCGCAGTTTAATATTTCGTGGTATTCCGGTGCTCAGAGTTTTCGTACTTGCCCAAATGAGCACCCACTGTTATAAATGATACCTGAAAACGGCTGGTTCAGTTCCATCGTGCTATTTTGACCGAAATCCTGCGAAACAAGTTGCCACCAATATTTAAATATTTGATCGTGAAGTGCAACTGAACTGCCACTGAAGTGCCACTATTATGCACAGAGCGCCTAATGATATCATTCACTACGAGGAAAAAACGACTAATTTCAGTTGGATGATTGCGGCATTTTTGAGGAGTATTGCAACTCAACGCACGAATTTCATTCTTTGTTCTCACGAGAATTCCTCAAAAATTATACCGTAAGTCCCTTGCGAAGATTCGAGGGATCCAATCGACTTTCCCGAGGACAATGGAGTGGTGCAAAACATTATAACATGTCCAATTTTGTCGATCATTTTTTTAAGAGTAGATAGGGAGCCCTGAAAAATAGACCATCGGAGCATAAATTAATTCCAAGAAAAGATTGGTCATGAAATCATTCCTTTCCCCCCTTCCTTTCAAAAATTGTTTTCTGTCAATTAAAAGGTCTAAATCTGGCTCATCCTCGGTGTAAGAACCGGTGAAGCTCACAAGTGACGTAAAACAAAGACAATAAAACATTAGAAACAATAGAGTACAGCAAAACAATACCTCATGAAACAAAGAAAACCTCGTCAGGTTTTTACACCGAGGATGACCCCTAAATCTCGCTGGAGGGTGCCATCACGTTCTTTCTTTCTCCGCATAATTTCGATGCGATGAAAAAGTTTTCTTTTGTTAGATATTGTTCTCCTTCATTGGTCGTTGGCATCGTGTAGGACTCGTGCGTGCAACCGCGAAATTTCTGCAAATCCTTCAATACAATGCGACTTTGCGTTAAATGTATTTCTCCAGACCTAATGGGCTCCGGCCAGTTAAAGTAATTGTTCTCGCGCACAATTGCCTCAATATATTTCACCCTTGTCAAAAGCTAGTTTAAAGGAGAGACAACCTGCATTAAAACCACCTGCTAGTAACGTTTTAGCAGCTTATTATTTTCTTGCTGGGGGGGGGGGGGGGGGGAGATTAACACAGGCTTTTCGGCGCCAAAGAAAAAGTTATGGTTTAAGGCGATGAAAATAGAAATTAGTTCATTGACCGTATGATTTCTAGAGAAGAAATAAAACTGCCGGCGATTTCTTTCGACGTTGCTGATTTCGTTCAATGATAAATGTCTTAGGCAGCCTGCATCCGTTGTTGATACTAAAATTAAACAATTATTTTAAATGTAGAAACTGATTATTTCGCAAGAGTAGTTTATCGCCAACTCAGCCATCGTTTTTGTGTTTTTTTTCTTACATCATTTGTAGACTTCGCGAATTAAGCGATTTTTTGAAAGAAAATTTAACTGAACAGAGGGATTTTTTTTGAAGAACGAGAGAATGATACTAGTTCAGGAAATTTCCAGCAGATCCTCCATTTACTTGGTTTTACATTAGCATGTTATTCAATAATTTTATGCAATATCCTGTTTGTTTTGAAATTTTTTTTTGTCGCACTCTGTCTTCGAATTAATTGGACCAATCTGGTAAACAAAGGGATGAAAAACTGTCGCTGAGAACGCTTCCACTGACCTGTCAAATGTAAAACCTGCATTCAGAAATGCGACATCCTTTCGGCTCTTTGCAGTCGACCATTGTTTTATTATCTAATCCTTTTTAACTTTTTGTTATTTGAATCAGACAGACCTCGTCCCGTATAAATATTTTATCACTTGAGGCCGCTCTATCTTGTCGACATGCGCCTTAGCAAGTCCCAAAACACCTGAAATTAATGTTTAGAAATGCAAATAATGCACACATGAAAATTGCCTGAAATGAAATATTACCTGTATTTTACCTCGGCGACTAGTTGAATTTACAAGCTCACATCGGCATTAAGGGTAAGTACGACACACATGCAAATTCAAGTTTTGATCCATAGTTGATTTCTAAAGTTGTCTTCTAGGTTATGAGTTCGATTTTGAATTACCCGAAACAAGCCACTAAATCCAGACAAATTCAGTTGAGAAAAGACATTGAGCTCAGAATTGAATGGTTGCGGGATACGGCAATACAATATTGTTAACTTTTGGTTGATGGTTTAGCTGAATTTTCATATCTTCACCAACGAAGTTCGATTGTCGATTAACTTGCCCCCAAAAAAGAATGAATTGCTACAATCGTACGTACGATTCTGTACATTAATGTGAATATTAACGATAAAACATCTCCACGTTATAGACAAAACATTTTCAAGGCAATTTATTGTTTTCAAAGGCTTTGACCCGTCCTGCTTGGCGTGTGCAGTTCTACAAACGATATTTTCTGCGAAGGTTCGCAGAGTTTTCGCGTCACCTTTTCTAAAAACTAGCTTAATTCGATTCGACCACATGGTTAACAAAGAACATACTAAACTAAAACTGTAGTAGTACACTAAGTTCCGACAGAGATTTTGATGTAAAATCACACCGAACACTAAAAAAACTTCCAATCAATGACACTTTGGATCATTCTGCCATTTTGAATTCTTGGCACACCGCGTTCTTGACTCCAAGCCCAATATTCAAATTTTTTTTCCTGTTGGTAATTCAAGATAGTTAACCTGCATCAAACTGCGGGAGATCCTTGTTAGATGATTAATGTCCTGCTTGCTTTTACGTTCAAGGCCTTTATTTGAGTTCCGCAGCTCGCAGAGAAAATATTATTATGTCTTTGACCGAAATTTAGAGCTAGATTTCATGTAATGTCCACAGTATGCCGAGCGATTCAATATTTTTGGTTCATAGCACTGCGATAGCGGATGTAACGGAAAGTACGGTAATTTATTTAAACACTTCCAATAAATACAAATTGAAATAGCTTTGCCAAACATGACAATTTATTGAAAGCGATCAATTCGGATGCTGCTGCAATTACTACAGAAACGCAGAAAGTCATGATCAGAAACCAGAACGAGATTATCTCCGTCAAGGGAAGTCCTCTCTGCAAAGAAATAGCCCAAACAATTCATGTTTTCATAGATTTTAATGACCCTAGTCCCCCATTACCAAATCATAAGCCTATTAGCTTTTGATGTTCCGACCGTCAATCACTTTAGTTTTATAACATAACCAAAGTAAAGCGCGCGGTCTGATTGGTCAATTCAGCGTCCCCCCATTTGCCCATGGGTGTACGCTGCTGACGTGAGCAAATGCAAAGACTATTTTTCCGCGCGCGCTTGTATTTTCTGGTCACGTAAGATTTGTTAAATAAAAGGGAACTCTTTAGCTATGATGTATCAATGTTATGTTATAAAACAAATGGTAAACACCACAGCGTACACTATTGAGTTATGGATGCACTTGGGAGGTTTGCTAAGCACTCAAGAAGCTAGAGTCGCTCTCGGCTATCGCCTCGCGCGACTCTTACGCTTCTTTCGTGCTTAGCAACCTCCCGCGTGCATCCATAACTCAATAGTGTACGCTGTGGTGTTTATCATTTGTTAAACAGCAACTCGATAATTGAGAAAATATGAATATGCCTGACTTAGAATATTTTTTTAATATTATAACATTTAGTATGGGGGTGAGCTAATCCGTTAGAATCTTAGTTTCCTCTTCCGATTTTAAACAGCACATTTCTCGTTATTTCAACTTAAATGCTCACCTCTCCAGCTCTCTTTCGCGGTAATCGATATTGTTATCGATATATCTTGCCATTAATCGCCACTTGCACGATTGATTAGTTATCGCCGCTTGTTGATATATCACGAGCTAACAATTTCTTACCAGGGTAAGGCTCAAGGTAATTTTCAAGGCTTTCTGGATAATGCAGGACTGTCGTCAGATATGAAATTAAAACAAAGCCTTGCTCATCACCGACTTCTTTAGTATGGAATAGTATTACCGCTGTGTTAGAGAATCAGAGCACGAAATCAGAAGGTCAGGAACTCGAATTCTATGTCTAATTCTCATGGAGGACTCAGATTTCTTTTCGATTCCACGCTCGTAATAACACGAACAAAACATTTCTCTATTGGACGAATAAGCTGAAAACTTACCATCTCTTTTATCCTATATACAAGCGAGGAAGAAGTCACTGAATCGTTACCCGACGTTCCGGCGTTTATTACCTTCAAAACTATCAACAAACAGCTTGTAATTTTGCACAAGGTTAGACTAAGATAGATTTTCGTAGCAGTAGAACGTACGACCTTTGACAAAGCCAGGAACTGTGCACAGTTGCATTGAAGCCAAAGAACAGAACCTAGAGCTATACCGTGGACTTACTCCGACTGGCACGGTTTCGTTCAATCTAAAATGCTCTAATTACGTGTTGGCTGTATTGATCGTAACAACCAATTCAGAACTATATGATAGATAATTTGACAATCAGTCAAATGAAAATTTGGGAAGGATAATAAGAGTGCTTCTTTATGGAAAAGGAGAACTGAAGGGGTTCGAAAATCGCAAATACGTCAACAAGACACCAAGAACCATCGAAAACTGGTAACAGACGTACACCTTTAGCTCAACCCAACAAATAATTTGTGACGAAAGGAATTTTTGTCCTCCATATTCCACTAACCCGTCCTGCGAATAAATCTACATTGACACGCCAACCAAAACCACCCGTCATCTTTTAAACCGCACTAAAGCTTTCGATCCCAACACAGAGAGCCATGTAACTGGAATTTGTATATAATATTTTCGTTTCCTTAGAATCAATCCATCTAGCAAATGTATTAACTTCCCGAACTTATTCCGTTCAATTTTATTCGACAACATGATTGCCACTGAAAGTGAATTATCATTTGAGGAGCCAGTATACATCCTGCGTCACCAAACAAGACGAGGTGCTTCTGAGTGGGGTGTTGATCCCCAGGTTCGCTGTTCATCGGAGTTACAAGCACTACCGTTAACTGTTTCCTTCCTTCTCCCTTCTTTTCCTTTTTTTGTCGCTAAAAAACTTCCTAGAAAGAGATCATTTTTACAAAGAAATCGTTGTCTATAAAAAACCTTCCCAAACTACAAGAGCAGAGGAATCAAATAAAAGAAAATGGAGATAAAGTATTCCCCTCGGAAGCGTTACCATCGATATCGTGCCTCACAACTGTAAGCCATTTCATCAGAATATCCAATGATCCTGCAAGAGCTCGTAGGCCTCTTAAAGGTAATCTTTTTGAGAGAACCGTTCCTTATTCTGTTACACATTATAAATACATTCCTGAAGATTTTAACACCTGGTATCTCGCTAGACTCTTGCTCGACTCATTCTTATATTTCATAATAATTTGGATATATCAACAAAGTTGAAATGGTAAATTGGCCACTGTAACGATTACAAAAGCTGACGTTTCGAGAGTTAGCCCTTCGTCGGAGCGAATAGAGTAATTGTGGGTTGTGCGTGCTTTTAAAGGTGAAAAATGGAGCTACGTTCTTGGTGGGAACATGGCAACGAGAAAAACAAGAATAAATTAGTGGAATGAAAAGCGTTGGTTGATCCCTGTGAGATTTAGGCTGCCGGTTTGAAAGATGAGCTTTTGTTCAAGATTTTTACGGCTTTCCGTGCTACGTAAGTGTAAGGAAAGACCGCAGATTGCCATATGTTGGTTAGAATGATTAGGTAAATTAAAATGCCTAGCAACTGGTTTCGATGTGTCCTTGTCATTCCTTTCCATGTATCGAAGGTGTTCTAGGAATCGGTCACTTAGTCGTCTACCTGTTTCGCCGATGTATATCTTTTTGCAATAAGTGCAAGTTATGCAATAGATTACATTGGCGGAGGTGCACGTGAAGTGATCGGTGATCTTAATGGATCGTTTAGGTCCCGATATTTTATCAGTGTTGTGAATGAAAGGACACGTTTTGCATCGTGCACGAGCGCATTTAAAAGTGCCTGGTTGGTCATTAGTCTGAAAAAAACTTCTGACCAAAAAATTGCCTATGTTTTTGTCGCGTTTGAATGAAATGAGCGGAGGCTGCGAAAGATAGTGCTTGTCTCTGGATCGTTTTGAAGTAATTTAAAGTTTTTAAGAATGATGGATTTAACTGAGTGGTTGTGAGGGTGAAACGTGAGAGTGAATGGAATGCGGTGAATGAAAAGATATACATCGGCGAAACAGACAGAAGACTAGGTGACCGATTCCGAGAACACCTTCGATACGTGGAAAGGAATGACAAGGACACATCGAAACCTGTTGCTAGGCATTTTAATTTACCTAATCATTCTAAGCAACATGTGGCAATCTGCGGTCTTTCCTTACCCTTAGGTAGCACGGAAAGCCGTAAAAATCTGGAACAAAAGCTAATTTTTCAAACCTGCAGTCTAAATCCCACAGGGATCAACGAACGCTTTTCATTCCACTAATTTATTCTTGTTTTTCTCGTTGCCATGTTCCCACCAGTAACGTAGCTCCATTTTGCACCTTTAAAAGCACGCACAACCCACAATTTCTCTATTCGCTCCGACGAAGGGCTAACGCTCGAAACGTCAGCTTTTGTAATCGTTACGGTGGCCAATTTACCATTTCAACTTTGTTGATATATCCAAATTATTTCGTTACCCCCACCGACGCAGCCCCAACAGTTTCTTTCGAAACTATCAGCCTTTATTCATTTATATTTCATAACTAACTAACCATGATTTTTTTTTTATCGTTTTGTTTATTCTTTTATTTTTTTATCGTTATTTCTTTCGTAGGAGTACTCCAGCTATGATGTGGCGGTTGACTATTACTCACATGATGTTCTTGAGCGCAGTGTCAGTGTACATGTCCAATGCATTGTTTGTTGCATGGGAAAAGGACGCAAATTTGACCGCAGATGACATATTCATTGAAGTCAGGAACACTTACATACCTACAGTTCCGAGATTCGATAGAATATCACAAGCGTTCAGGAATCTGACTTCCCACTCTCTAGACGAGCGCTGCCAGAAGGGCATGGGACTCTCCATATCGTGGAGCTTGAACTCGCCGTACGCTGGAATCCTGGGACCGAGATTCGGTAAAAAGTTCGGCTTTGCCGCGCGAGGGATATTTCCTAGTAAGTTACTGCACATTCTCCTTTCTCTTTCAGTTATGGCTTTTAAGTCACAGAGGGGACTATGTTGAGATGTTTCGAGTCTAATTTAGGCGTGGTCGTCATAAATAAATTGTTGTGAAATAATTGGGGAGAACCGAATAATAATAGACTAGGAGGTATGATTGACCCATAAAGAAGAGAGGATGGCTAAGAATAGAGAGGATTCATACGTGCAGACTGCAAAATGAAAAACTTAAAAAATTAGGTCCAGATGCATCAGTCATACGTCAGGTTAAATGTAGTTAGTTAGTCCTCTTCGTGCGTCTGTGCACATATGGTCTCGGCTAGAGAATGCCAGTGATTTTTGTCTTTTGTCAATTGATCAAGCTGCCCCCGATACTAGCGTCTGTTCTTCATTTCCCTCTCTACGAAACTCTTTCAAGTTTCCTTGGGGTGCCCTCTCTTTCGTCTGCCATCGGAAGTCCATCGGAGGTCGAATCTGCGCGCGACGGATGGTGGCGTTGGAAGCACATGGCTCATCCACCTCAATCATCCGCTCTGTACCTGCTGAGTGATGGGTTCTGTACCCGTCCTTCTGAGAAACTTATCGTTGGTGTTAGGCCGAAATGTTATGAACGAACGTCCAGGGCGAACGCCTACCTGATAATGCCTTATGCCTTACATAGGGCTGCTTTAAAATTTTCCATTAACCTGAATTACGGCACTGCCACAGAATGAAAATTTTGTACTGAAAAGGGTTAGATAATCCCACTAGTTGCTCTCGAGGAATATTCAACAACTTTAAAGCCCCTTCGGTGAATGATCATGAGAAATTTTGATACTAATGGATACAAATTGAAATCGACAGATGTCATCAACAGAATTGTTCAATATTGTTGCAACGGAAGTAAAATCGAGTATGGTGCCTTCGTGAAGAGTATCTGGGAAGCTGAAGATCTTTTCTCTGAACAAAAGTTCGACTTTACTTTCCCTGTGTACATCGCCAAAGTAGACAAAGATTCGTATCGTGATCAACCGTTTGTCCCTGTTGTCACAGCACCTCGGGTTATGTTACTGGTCCAAGAAAAGGTAGAAACATAATTTAATCACAGTTAACTTTCAATTTATTGAAAATAGTTCGTGATGTCACCATGAGGATGCAGGGCTTGCAAATGGGTCTAGTGGATTCGGAATCGAGAAATCCGAATTCTACCCTTGGCCGGGCCATTGACTTTTTTTTGTGAAAAATTCTTAACATGGTCAGTATCTCTCTCCTTCTAAACAAGACTGAGTATAGACATAGCAATGGCAAGTTGGGGAAAACTTAAAGAGAGTAGCACCCCATCAAATAGAAGAAGCAATTTTTATTTTTTCTACCTTCCCATAATTTTCAATATAGCAGTTTGTTGTGCATACCATTGAAATTTTTCAGAGGAGCGTGTGTAATGTTCAACTGGAAATATCTGCGAAAAAAAAAGTCTGATGCTTAATCCTGACGGTATGAACAAATGAACATTATATGCTTTCCGAGTCTCGAAATTTTATTAAGAGTAAAATTATAATCAAGACAAGATCCTGACGTATAATTTTTTTCTCGTATCAGCAAAAGGGTGAAAAGAAAACAAATTTTGCAAGCACAATTTTCGATACTTGGCCATTCCTGGTATTTATTCTGGCTGCAGCAGGCGCCTCTGGAATGATAGTGTGGCTACTGGTGAGTGGAAGATAAGAATTACAGCAGAACTCGAGTCTCAGCGCAAAAATCAAGCTCATTTGCATGTGACACGAACTGGGAGAAAAACAACCAACAACATACCAGAAGACAGTCATCATTTTGTCGTGAGTTAGTTAAGATTCAGGCTCTGCTAAGAGGTGCTGACATCCTGAGTAAAAGAGTATTAATTCAGTAACTTTTCTGGCACAGGCATTTTAGGGAAACAGCAGGTGGCGAATCGAGTTAGGCATAGAAAAAAAGGGGGGAAAGCCACCTCCCTGAAAACCATAATAGCTAAGAATTGCTTGCCTACTCCTTCTCTCGTCTCTCCTGACTGGAAAAGCCCTGGACCAGGCCAAACTGGTAATTGGTAATCGCAAGTAACACCTTTAATAATCTTTTTTCACAGGAGTTCGTTTTCTTCTCCGACGAGTTTTCCAAGAAATTTGTGAGCGGAGCCTGGGACGGATTTTGGTGGGCTGTTGTTACCATGACAACAGTAGGGTAAGTGATATGAAAATTCTTCCTCTTCATTTGGCTTAGGTATGAATATTTTAAACTGCTCTCACCATTTTCTTAGATAAAAAAAAGGGGCTAAGTGAAAATTACCCGCTGCGAAGTTTGTTGGCGGAAAAACTATGATTGGAGATAATCGAATACTGACCTGTATTTTTGTTTTGACAGCCACAATCATACATGTATTCTAAGTTTTCAGGAAGCCACGAAACAACATTTTGAATCGTTTCGAATACCAGTGAGAAATACTTTTGTCGAAGGTAATATCGAATGACACCTTGAATCTTTGTGCAAAGTCTCAAACGTACACCAAAGAGGCAAGGTGTTAAGTCTTCGAAGGTGACTAAGGATAGACAGGATTCACACAGCCATTAGAATAACAACATTATCAGTTAACAGTTAGTGATTTGAACTCATTAGTGGAATTGGTCATGTAGTTTGACGAGAGATTATGAACTGTATAGTCTTTTGAATTTGGAAGTCCTTCTCGGAGTGATCCGAGAAGGACTGTTACCTGGACAACCAAAGGTTATAACAAGTTACATTTGGACAACCCAAGCGGAAGTCATCATGACGGTTAAGTGTCTTGTTCGGATTGCGTTAACTTGTTCAAGATGAAATAAAAAGAAAAGGCTAGCTCCTTTTGAAAACTTTCCTTTTACGTATCATCATTGGAACAGTTCACTCTTTCTTCTAAACTTGACAGTGCCTTTTTCTCAACAGGTACGGAGACAGTTCCCCTAAATCATTGCCAGGTAGACTTTTCTGTTTCATCTGGATCATTACCGGAATAAATATCATATCGATATTTACTGCATTGGTCACAGCCTCTGTTACAGCCACAACGAGACCCTACTTTAACATTCATGGTGCTAAGGTAATTGTTTCAATCCTTCTGTCACGAGCGAAGACTCTGTTCGTGGGTTAAGCTGAGGCAAAAAGCGTAGCGCCAGTAAATTCATTTTCCCTAGCATTTCCTGGTCTCCCCCCTGTTGGGCGGGGTTCGCTCTAGAATGGGTGAGAGATTTGCACAAACAATCATTAGCATTACTTGTTGAACAAGTTTGGAACTAGTATGGGTGATTATCCTTTTCTGAAATTAGGACTGATATGAGAATGAGCTCTTGATTTACATAAAAAAAACATCTGTATGCTTCTATTCATCCTTTAAGTTCGCGAGAGAGACGAGAAAGACACCCAAACTGATTTATCTTCTTCTTGAACAATAAGTTTCAAATCTTAGACAGTCCCACATTATGTATATCCATTTAAATGCGTTCATCAATTTATATCCATCAGATTGGTGCAGTAAACGGCAGTGAAGAGTTTAGACTTGGAGTCAGCATTAACTTTGATATGCAAGGTGAGATGAGATCAACAGATTAAAACTGAGCCATTAAGCAGGTAGTTCCTGAGAGGAAAGAGGTCATGAGGCAAGTCAACCATCAAGGATGCTTTTACAAATTGCATTTCACTTGTTTGTTTGCTTGTTTGTTCTCGATTTTATATTCGGAAATCTGTAGATCACAATTAAACTGTCCGATCAATACTACTAAGTCAGTTTTTCTATTTTCTATTTTTTTTTTGTCTGATACAGCATTTAGCACCCCGGTGGCGATGACTAAAGCCGTGCAAGACTCCGTGGTTGATGGTCTTTTGATCGACAACTATGCCTTGACAAGGTTTTCAAAGCTCATGGAGAAAGAAAAAGGATTGCGAGTAGAACGGACGATTGAACATCCAATCACATACGGCCTTGCACTTCCATCCGGGGAACCTCAAACCACGCAGTGTGTGCGACGTTACATGAGGAACTACAATCATGAAATATTTGATCACATTGCAAAATATCTTATTCCTATCAAGGTGAGGAACGGAGTGAAGTAGAGAATTAATCTCGACACGAGAGGAACGATTTTAAAAGTCTTCAAGAAACGAACACGTTTAATTGCTACTTAGGAAACTGCTCTACTTCGCCGGTCTGGCAGTGAGGTAGTGAAGTACCTGGTTTCTCATCACCAGTAAGGTGATAAAAATAGATATCTTTCTTATTCTGTTGATACAGATGTACGCCTCTAAAAAACTGCTGATCATTTATATATATGAACTAATTGTACTACACGAAGATCGGTCAGATTCATAATCATATCAGTAATCTACAGACGTGTAGTTTGAAAGTCTGGAGTATATCCCGAGATTAAGATGTTGTTTGATAAGTCCTACGCTTCTGTTCTTTGTTGTTTTTGTTTGTTTGTGCTTTTTTTTCTTCTTTTTTTTTTGGGGGGGGGGGGGGTCGGTGACCAATAGGACCTTCCCCATCCAAATTTCTCTGCCCGAGAAGGAAGCAAAGAAAAGGTCGAATTACATTAGGAGAGAACGCATATTAAACTCTTAACAACCCAAATTAATAAAACTCTCAGTTCACTGCCTTAGATAGCCCATGTCTAAGACACCGCAGATACACTCACAATGAGGGGAGAGTCTTGTAGATTATCAATTTCTAATTAACTGAGTGCTTTCATCATGTATGTTACAGCGAATGTTCAAACTAGAAACTGGTCTTATTTTATTTGCCAGAGCAAACAAAACGATAAAAACTTGGCAGTTGAAGCGACGGAAGCTCTCTTCTACCAACAAAAAACGTTTGTAAAAATTGTCAGAAATGGAGTCATCATTGTGGGCAGTCTCGTAGTCATTGGACTCCTCTGGGAGTTATATCGAAGATATAAACAAAGATTCTCATGTGGATTTACATGTCGAAGGAGCAGTCATGGTAGGTAATGAGTGTTACCTTGAGCCGCTATTAGTGCTGCTAACTCAGCTGACTGACTGGCTGACTAAATGACTGGCTGACTAAATGACAGGCTGAATGATTGACAGGCTTAATGATTGACAGGATGGGTGAGTGACAGGATGGATGAGTGGCAGGCTGGACGATTGACAGGCTATATCATTGACAGGCTGAATGGTTGACAAACTGAATGACTAACTAAGTGACTCAACAACTCTCTTGTTGGATGACTGACTGATTCATTCACCGATTGGCTGAAAGGCTGAATGAATGATTGAAAAATTGACTGCTGACTGACTGACTGACTGACTGACAGAGAGAATAACTGACTGATTGACCGACCAGCTTCTGTTTTGGTTAGATTTCATTTATCAGTATACTTTTTTCTTGTATCAGGTGAATGGAAGTCAGACACGCCGGTTCCCAACGATTCCAAGCAAGAGATGATGGCTTTGCAGTCAAAGAGTAAGTCAAAGAAAGTCAACGCCGAAGAGCTCGTGCTTGGCTACAATAAGTTCCATAAACACTGGGTGGAGCAGTTGGAAAGCATGAGGTCACGAAAACCGTAAAGGATAACTCCAATCACATTTGCCAGGCAAACCCAGATTGAGTGGCTGATAGACCAAGATAAAATAAACACTGGCCATTGGGAAAAAAAAACAAAAACAAAAAAACAAACTGAAATACTAAGACTACAATCTGTAAGAAGAATTTTCATTAATCTATGACTTATGCTCTTGTCCCCAGACCTTAGCTGGACTTCTTTGAAGTAGCTTTAGAAAAAGTTCGTTTTCTATTTCATTGCACGCGCAGTATTTATTTAATAAAGTAGTGTTAAGACACAGCCAATAAAATTAATTTGTTCCAAGTGTTTCATGCAGCATCGACTCAAATTCTTCTGAACAATTCCACTGATGATCATAAGACCAGTTTCTAGAGTTTATGACTTATCATGGCCGATTACATAAGCTGTGTTGGCCCCGGGGCTGCTCGGTTTTGCCGAGTTCTCAGCACTTTTCTTTAACCCAACAAAAATCAACTTGGTGATTACATGAGCATAACATGACAACCGAGCCAGCCCGGTTGGCCAGGATCCCGAGCCAAACCCAGCTCATGCAGTCAAGCCTCTATCAGTTACCGGCGAAGCCACCATTCAACCGATCACGAGACCTGTTGAATCACTTTCGTGGGCTGTAGCAAGTAGTCCATCTTATTTTATATATTTTTCTCATAACTTTTAACATTTTGTTACATCGGGATGTCCTACAATATTCCAACTGTGGTATGTTCAGGATTTTCTGGACGACCACAAGAACGACGATAAATTTTTCAGTCCGACTGTGGAATTGAGGAAGATGTCATTGGTTTTGTCACTTGGGCGGGACAGTAACATGTGAGTCTTCCGAAAATGAAACCATCGTGTTTCGAGCTCTGTTGTTCAGTCACTGAGATGCAGGGAAATGAAACCAAATTACTTTCTCGTAGGGAGTTTAGTATTACCCTCACTCACTCACACACATGACCAAACACAAACAGCTCGACCGAGCTTAAAGTTTGCATTATCTCTCATCTTTTCATCTGAATAATCTCTGAAGCATCACTTACCCCACCCTTCAGACGTTACCTCTACCACAGGTCACTTTTCATCTTCCATAAAAAGCGTATTTCATCCTGGCCCTTTAGTCCTTCAGTGTTACTCAATGAGACCTTGTGAAAGCAACATTATTAACCCTTTTTGTAGCGCATTTTGTGGACTAGAATGGAGAATTTGGCGGGCTAAAATGTATATTAGCCCGCTGAAGTAAACCAATGAAAAGGGAGAATCAAACAATCGTACGATGAAATCAGCCTATTAAAATCGAGAAGCCATTGCTATGTTTGCACCGTTTTCTTGCAGCGTTGGTGAAAGAAAATAAATCGAAGTAAATTTGCGCCATTACAAAGCAGACCTTGACGAAAAACGCAAAAGCGTGGGAGGAAATTCTGAAAAAAATTAACTTCCAAAATCCAAACGGGATGAAATGGAACGTAAATTAACTCTAAAGATGCTGGAGTCGGTTGGCACCACATTCTAAGAAAGAACACGATTTGAAACGTAGTGCTGGTTGTTCCAGTGATGACGAGAGTATTCTCTAGTGCAAACATGGTCTAAACACGGTTATAGACGATCAGTATTTAAATGATTGGTTTCCATGGTTTAAAAATGGGCTAGCGGTGGTGACTTTCAAGTACGCTGTTTAAATTTTGTCTTAACAATAAGCCCTATTGATGTCTGCGAGCATAAACTCTATTGTTATATCACTTGTTCTACAGCTAACAGTTTATTAATCGTGGCTAACGGTTATTTCTGCGGTGTAGCTTCTTCAACATATTTTCCAACCTCGACGAAGATTAATTGAGTGGCCAAAAAAGTCGAAAGAACCTGGAAAGTAATCATTGGCTCAGTATCTCGCGTGACTCACGCGCATTACATCATCGTAACTTCATCTTCAGGTGATTATCATTCAAGATGGCCACCGTAAGTAGGATTTTCCGGCTTTCCACTTTTTCACTGGCCGCTGGCGGTATATTGAAGTTATCTAAAGATATAACAGACAGTTCAAGAAAGAGTTCAGAAAATTCGAACCTAGAGCTGGTCTTAGTTCAAATTGCCTTCCGACACGGCGCCAGAACGCCAATTTTCCAGGCGCCTTGTAAAGAGTTGGAACCCGTTACTTGGAATGCAGAACTTTTGATGGGAGCTCTTCCGCACACCGACATCAATTACGAACTTAAACACTTGTCTGGAGGTCCTAAACCCTTCTCTAAATACGACGATTGCCAGATGAGAAAAGTGCTTAAGGTATAATATGAAACTTGTTACTCTTTTTGAAGATGCGTTATTTTGATTGGCTTAGAAATTAAATTCCTAGTGTTTAATATTATAAGTGGAAAATTTAATAGCCCATTTTCGAATTACCTTTGGCCTCTTTAAAAGCGAGTCCTTGTACTCAACTTTTCATGTGATAACAAGTTTTCATTCACATGCAAATTAAAATGATTTTCATGAGAACGGGTAAGTAAAGTAAAGTAAAAGTTTTATTAATGTGTTTATGTATTTAGATTTCACAATTAATTGGGGACACAAAAAAGAATTAAAGGAAACAGTTCCATATAACCCCATACATTAATTATGCATTCATTTCATAAAGACTAAATATAAAGGTTTCTTTGCAACACTCTATGCATAATCAATGTAGGGGGTTATATCAAACTCTTGCCGAATTAAATAAATAAGTAAATTAATAGATAAGATAAAATAGAATTATTTACAAATAAGAAATTATGAAGGATGTTTATATCATTTCTATGAATAACATATATAAATTGTACATTAAAACAGTGGGTATATAAAAGGTGGTCTCCAAGAGTTGCACAGGTTGCAGCAGCTTTTGTTGTTGTTTAAGAGTGACACTAGATCTTTTTTCCTAATGTTCTTTTTAAAAGATTCAATATTCAGGGAGCCTTTCAATTTATTATCCAGTTTTTACCGTATATGAGCTCCTTGATAATTATCTAAGAGATGTTTTTCATAGTTAATAGTATGATAAGTAGGAATTTCAAAATCACTGTTTCTTAGGATATACATGAAAAAACTACTCAGCTCTGATTGGTTAAGATAAATGCAGTTTTTAGGTAATTCAGTGCAGAAGAGAGTTAATTCAGTGCAGAAGAGGGTTAATTCAGTGCAAAGAAAGTAACAAACCGGACATTCTGGTTGGTCAATAATCAAAGAAACTCACAGAATTACCAAACTCACTGAACAATTCCTTGAACTTTTTGGCCAGACTTTGAACTTTTTTGTGCCTTAAAGATGTGAAAATTTCATTTTATCTCATTTTTTTTGATTGTACGTGGTTGTTTTGACCAAATGCAGGGTTTGAATAAATTATTTTTGCATGTGATGTGCGTGCTTTTCTTCTACATAACTATGATAAGCCACCTCATATTTTTTCATGTATATTATTAATACATAATCACAGGATTTTTCTGTTGCAGTTTGGAATAAATAAGCACTTGTAAATTTTTTCAAAGACCTCAAATTGCACTCACCCTATGAGCTTATGCAATTCTGTTAGTCTTTAAAAAAATTTGCTTGTGCTTATTTATTCCAAATTGCACTCAAAAACATGTGATTACCTATATGAGTAACTAATGCTTTTCTGCTTGAGCAGTTTATAGCACCAGGCCTCATTTTGAAAAAGAGGCCAAAGGTAATTCGGGAATAGGCTATTGCCCTTCAGAATGCAACTGAAGCCAAACACAGTGCCATAAGGGTTGCTGAGCTGAACTTTGGATCAGAAGGTCCATTTTGAAGCCTAACTGGGTCACTGTTTATGAGATAGGCACTTCAGTCATGAAGTTTATATGCTGGTATAATCACGTGCACCAGTAGGAAGTAGTCAAAGCATGCTAGCCATACTGAAGTATTGTTTAGTTGTTATACTGAAGTTTTGTGGTAACATTATGATTTTGATAAAGAAAGAAGTAAGCAATTGTAAGTAGATATAGTACTGTATATGAGTTTGAAGCTAAAAAAGTCTGAAAAGGTATTTGTCAATTTTTAAGAATGGCTGACAAAACCCTGTATTCGTTTGGGGGGAGGGAGGGGAGGGAGCAGCAATGCGTATAGCTGATAGTCGCTTCATACTACTTTAACCATGGTAAACCCTGGCAGGATGAGCCTTCTGGCTCATAAACTGACTTTCCCAACATGCCGTTTTGGAACCAACATGAATATTGAGGACTCATCATTGCAAGAAACAAAAAAAGAATTAACTGTACCATACTTGAAATGATCTGTGACTTATTCAAAGTTATAGATAAAGATGCTAAATTTCTAAAGAAACTGTGGTGTCGCATCAGTAGGGGACAATAACAAGGTAATTTTGGTTTTATCAGCTAAGTTGATAATGTAAGTTGGCCACCATAAAGAGTTTCAAAGCTGACGTTTAGAGAGTTAGCCCTTTGTCCATTCACTCTTATGAAGCCATTTAATACTCAAAATGTCAGCTTTGAAACTCTTTAAGGTGGCCAACTTATATTATCAACTCAGTTGATTAAAACCAAAGTACCCTATTAAAAGTTAGTCACCGAGTTTTTTTAAATGTACAAACTCAGTCATGTTGTAATTAGTCCAGCATAGTGTCTGTGGCAAAATTTCCTTTAGATGCCATTAACTTCATGATTATACAGGTTTTTGGATAACAGAAAAAAGTGGCATAAGCACTGGATTTCCACTAGAACAGCATGTGTGGCTTTCTTTTAGTATAGTATGGGGTTATATGGAAATCTTTCTGTTTCTGTTTTCAAGAAAACTATAAAATATAGTTTTTTAATTTGACAGCATAAGCCTCAGCATCATCATTATGATCCCCACCATAGTTATTGTTACCATCAATAGCCTTTGAAATAAACTTCAAAGCCTGTTATTGTTATTGTATCATTGTCATGGCCACCTGACAACTTAATTTGCTAAAATTTTGTCAGGGTTATGAATGGCAGCAGGTGGCATATGGCTTGTGACTTGCCTCTCAAAGAGCTGCAGTCTCTAAGGTTTCAATCTGCTTGCAGAAATGTCCAAGGGTTTAAGCAGAGTCCCTTGCAAAGCACCTTAAAATAGAAAAATGTGGTAAAATCCATCAACCTGCAATCATTTGGTAGGAATAAAATAGCTGCAAATGTGTACCTTCATGTAATAACCACTTGCCTGATAAAACCTTTCACTTTCTTAATAATTATACTCAATTTCTAATGGGAAACATCTCCTTGTCCTAAGATATTAGATGATTTTATGTTATTCAGGTACTTGTCTTGCCCTGCCAGGATTAGCTTTCTAGCTATTTGCAGGGCAAACTATCCCACTGTTATTTTATGTGCAAAGTCAAAGAATAAATTGTTGTTGTTGGAAAAATGTTTTATTTTTTCCTTCCCTTTTAGGGGGGAAGTCCAGTTGGTCAGCTTACTAAAGTAGGTCAGCAACAAATGTATGAACTGGGTAAAAAATGTGCCAAGCTTTATATAGATGATCTTAAATTTGTACAAGAAACCTGTAATCCTCAAGAAATTTTGTGAGTATTTATGTTTTGTACCATAAGTTTGCTTGAAGTATCCGATATTTTTTTCCTGTGGTTAAAATCAGTTTTGTAGAACTTTCCCTAGATAGAGGGAACTCTGCACCAAATAAATAATATTGCTTACACTTCAACTTTTTACCAGTTAAAACGCCGTGATATCAGTATGTATGTTCTGCATACTGTTCTTTATACTCCTGCTATGGTGCTGACGTGGGTTAGAATTTGTTTAACAATCAAGCACTTCATTTGTTGGTGATTATTTCCTTTATTCTTGTGACACTGATGTTTGATTCAGGAGTTTAAGCTTAGGAGAAATAAGGTGCTAGTCACTCTTGGAAGTCAAAGGATTAATTTGCAACATCTTTTTAGCATACGTACATCCAATATACAAAGGACTGTGGATTCTGCAAGATGTGTGTTAGCAGGAATGTTTGGAAAAGAGGGTTTCAAAGGTGATTTTGATTCCTTATTACTGTCATTAAAAGAAATACTATAATTATACTATTATACTATTTTGTTCACCAATTTTTTTGATGAACCAAACCTGTAGGCCCTGTCACCATGCATACAGAAGATGAAGAAAGGGAGGTCTTGTACCCAAATATGAATTACTGCAGATTTTTAAAGAATTGGGTTAAATACACTGTTGCTCATGGGAAAGATGAAATAGAAGGATTCAATACCAGGCAGAAACAGATTGGAGAAATTTTAAATTTGAATTACAAGGACTTGAAGCCTGCAGTATCTGTCCACTTACGAGATATTGTTGTTGCTATGTTGGTGAGTATCTTGCTCAAAATTTAAGGTAAAAAGTCAATACCAGCTCTTTTTATCCAACTGTACTAAATAGACTATGAAAAATACAGGAATCAAGTACAAATATCATGTGTGCACTATGCTTCTCTACCTGCTTTGTGTTTCCCCCTTTTTAAGAAATGCACAAGTCATGAAATAAAGTGGTTGGATAATAAATAACTTATTAGACATTTAAATGTGTAGTATCACAGAGAATTTTTACTCAATGTTTGTATATTGACTAAAAAAAAACAAAACAAAACACAGCAAAAGGTAAAATATATTCAGCAATAACACACCAAAACATCTAATAAGATGTATATATTGAGTGAGGTTTAGCATTGATCAGTGCTAATGAACACTTGAAACAGACAAGCATATGAGAGAATTTGAATATAATTATCAACAAAGTTGAAATGATAAATTGGCCACCGTTACGATTATAAAAGCTGATGTTTCGAGCATTAGCCCGTCGTCAGAGCGAATAGAGGAATTGTGGGTTATGTGTGCTTTTAAAGGCAGAAATGAAGCTACATGATTGGTGGGAGCATGGCAACGAGAAAAACACGAATAAATTAGTGGAATGAAAAGCGTTCGTTGATACCTGTGGGATTTAGACTGCCGGTTTGAAAGATGAGCTTTTGTTCAAGAGTTTTATGGCTTTCCGTGCAACCTAAGTGTAAGGAAAGACTGCAGATTGCCATATGTTGCTTGGAATGATTAGGTAAATTAAAATGTCTAGCGACTGGTTTCAGAGGTCCAGAGGACCCTATACACAGGAAAAGGAAAATCTGAAATTGATTATTGACTCCCCTAACTGCCATGTTCTTGTTTTCTTTCTTATTCATTTTTCTTTTCCTTTTTTTCTGAAGTCATGTTTTTTTATTTGTTACTGAATGATATAACAGTTACAAGAGTGGAACTAGTTTGCACCCATGATTGTCTTTTCAAGGATCTTTCAGATCCCAGCAACTTTCATCTACCAATCTTCTTATCAAACATCCTTTGAGGCATTTCTTAAGTGTCATGCATCTCTTGCACTTTGGTCCCTCCCCATTGTTTGCACCTAACATGCATGCTTGAGTTACCAGTTGCAATAAAGCTGACAAGACAAAGCTTTTTAAAAATATGGCAAGTTGCACATGAAGAGTAGGTGAGCCATTCTAGGACATATCATTAAAGGGCAGGTTAAATGTACTTCACTTCTTCCTCTACTTGTAATTTTTTTGTAAACTGTGCTGTCCTGTTGTCCACTGCTCAGATTCAGGGAAATTTCACAGGTTAGTATACAGTTATGATTGTACACTCTTGATGGTTTTTTTTAGGCTCACAACATGGAAATTCCTCAGAATATTCTACAGAATTTGACATTAATAGAAGAACAAGCTGTACAAGTCTTTCTTGTAACACAATGTGGAATGGAAAACATAAGGTAAACGGTAAAAAGTTAGTGTTAAATCTTGCCATCTCTGAGTCTAATATGAGTACCTCTTCCCCATATATTTTGATGAATTGAAACTGCTTCCATTTCCTCAGCAAGATTTTACTCTTTTTTCATCATTCTGTTTCCAACTTTTTTGGCGATGCTGTACAGCCCTTTGTTGCTCTTTACATTTCTCTTATTTTGGTATATTTTTGTTTATTTTTTCTTGTACATTTGCTTTGCATTTCTTGACTCATATGTTTTTATTACTCCTGTTTTTATTACAGGGTTACTTTTGACGTACATTTGAGTATTGCATTATTCAATTGAAGTAATAAGTATTGTTTGAACTGCTAACTCATCTTTAACAGGAGAGAGTACCTTTCAGTAGCTATAGGAGTCTTTTTGGAAGAAATGACAGACAATCTTTTCAAAAAGATTGTTGGACAAAGGTACACCCTTATTTATTTTTTGATTCATTATCATCCAGAATTGCATTGTATTACAAATTCTGTCGACATTTTCCTGTACTAAAAAAGACTGGAAAAGTTCATTAAGTCAGTGATGCATCAAAATAGCACCCTAGAGAGAGTGTCAATTTTTTAAAGTTTTTGTAGAATATAGTTAGTTGGAGTTTTATCATTACAATCATACTAGTACTCATCCAGCCTTCCTAAGTGTGAAGAAACTTCTATTATGGACCGAGTTTTGTTGCTTTATTTTTGTGCTTTCCCCACCTTAAAGTTTTCGCTGAAGTCAGTCAACCTTATGGAGATGCACTGCAGCTGCAGTCTATTTGCTATAAAAACAGCAAAATGTTTCCCTAACGTGAATCAATTTCAAAGAAGACTCCCATCACAGTGGAAACAAGATTTGAAGATTGGGTGATGTTACTTGAGGAGTATAACCGGATATTCCCCAGCCTAAGCTCCTGCATGTTAAGTCATGTGACGCGTTGAGACCAATCGCACCCAAGTGATGATGTTCTTTACTTTGTCTTCATAAGAGTGGTCTTATCATCATTGGACATAATTCACTTCGCGTTTGATAATTGATTGTGAAATATGCTATCCTTTCTTTTTAACAAGAGAGCAGCTCCATGTTTTTACATGATGTGTCGACATCAATAACTAGCATTATTATCCATCAAATACTTTTACCCGCGCGCGATTGGTTGAAACGCATCTGGTGACCGAATATTCCCCAGCTAAAACTGAGTGATGTTCGAGAATATTCCCCAATTTTCAAACCTGACGTCCATTACGATAAGTCATCGTTTAGAGATGAGAGAGCGTTTTGTGGTTGTTAAAGAACAAGGGGAATATTTTTTTGTTCATTAAGTCGAACCAGAGAATACTCAAAAGAAATCATCTCACGCTGCAAACAGTAAGCTGTTCGTAAACATTTTTTCACGCGCGTTGCAAAATATTCGAAGGATAATTAACACAATATCAGCCTGTGTAATGTATTGTTTTATTATATTCATATTTATTATTATTGTTGTTATTATTATTATTATTATTATTATTATTATTATTCAATAGCCTCTCTTTTGTGCGAGAGTATGCTTGTATATTTTTCCTTGGAAATTATCTGTTTCACAAGGCTTACAGTTTTTCTCGAGCTTCGTTCTCGGAAAACTGTTCGCATCTTGGAACAGATAATGTTTGTGGACAAACAGCCACGCATATTTTCGTGCCAAATAGAGGCTATTGTTTAAATAACAGTTTTCTTGCTGATCCATTAGTCCGTACAAGATGATGTTGTATTCAGTTCATGATACATCTGTAGCAGCGCTTTTGTTAGCGCTTGATATTTTTGACAACAAATGGCCTGACTTCGCCGCTGATCTGGCTTTGGAGCTCTACAGAGATAAGGTAATGTCATGTCACTTGAAAAGTCATTTCAGTAGCTACGGAATTTTGTCGCGTAACATGTACTAGCTACCAGCAGCATTCAAATGACTTATTCGCAACGTTCCTCTAACAAACGAACCGAACTGAACGAACTAACCTTATCAACGTACCGAAAGTCACGAGTCACCAAGGGTATTTGATTCTAACATTCATAATCATCTTGGAAAAACTGATTAATCAGTTTCACGAGCCTAACTTAAAATACTAGACTGACAGTTAATTTCTTACCTGACTCTGACAATAACCTCTGCCCAATTTATCGAAATGTCGTTAACTGTCACCGACAACAGTCCTTTTCGATACATGGATAGATAGATAGATAGATAGATAGATAGATAGTTTCTGAAAAAACTGCATCGCAGCCAAAGGCTAAATTACGCAATTATTTACAAAAATTTTACAATACTTAAAAATTACAAATGAATCCTAGATAATAAATCGAAAACTGATTTTTAAGATAATATTAAAAAATTCTTTATAACATATTCATATAAATATGTTAAAATACAAAGCATGAATATAAGTGGAATGGTAAAACTACAGCCCGGACTGTTTCGACATCGCATATAAGCGTATTACTTGTTCTGTTCGTGCAAAGCTTTGGCATGTTAAAAAGGCGCTGTCTTCTTAGGATATAACGTGAGTTGACAAGGTCTGGTTGAAGGAGCGGCTTCAATTTATGGTTTGGATCACTGATAATGTTATCAAAAAGCCTGCTACATAGTACGTAATAATGCTCCAAAATGGGTGTTAACCCCACCTCTATTGCCGAGTTGCACTTTCCTGAGGTTATTATTGATATTGTTCTTTCTTGTTTCCCCGACGATCCGAAGACAAATTTAACATGAATTTAAAAACGGGTTTCCCTCCTCTCCCCCCTCCCTCCCCCCCACGCAAATTGAAAATAAAATTTAAAACGCCCGCCTTGAATTTAAACTGGTATAGCTGTGGTAGCGGCGACAAGAACATTTTGGTCTTTTGGTCATGATTTTTCTTCCCTTTATTTTTTCAGGATAACTGTTACTTTGTGCGGGTGTTATATCAAGGAGAGGTAATTTCTAGTTATGAATTCATCACAAATTTTTTGGGTTGCTTATGATGTATAGATTTTTTCCCTTTTACCAATAGCAAAGAAACCTCAGCAGCAAATACCAAAACATCCTCGCTTTTGAAAAACGTAAATTCCAATGCTCACGGAATTGATCACCCCATAACTTGTTTTTTAAGAACGCCGGTACTAAGCATGCTGCAAAAAGGGCAACTAAACATTTCGTGGGTCAGAAGAATACCGCACTTCCACCAACCCTAATGTCCGTGTCAGTGAACCGGACGTTCGTCTTAGCATACAATTTAGATAACAAAACAGCTTTTCTTTATTGTTTAACACGTGCATGTGAGAGAGAGCTTGAGGGACGTCGTGTCTTCTTAATGAGTTCGTTGGTTTACCAAAATGTTTTCCATCAGAATGAATAATGATAAAAGTGTAAACGCCAGATCTGCAATACACGTTAGAGAACACGCATTTAGCGTCGAGTTTGGCTGTTTTGTAAAAACTTGTAGGAAAATGAACGCTCTTTTACTAGTCGAAGTCTGTTTGATCATTTTAAAGGTTGAGTACTCGCATGTTTCCGTTCATCTATAGAAGAGCTAACATAAAACATAACATCACATAACATCACATAACATAACATAACATAACATACATTATTTGGTAATGCAGGTAAAGAGTCGGGTAACCGTAGCTGGTGTGGGCCTGTCTAATACTAATTTTTAAAAATGTTACAAATTGAAATAAATAATACCATAATATTATTAATTAAAATATCTCTGTATAAGTTTAGATTCGTCAAGTGTCTAAGAATAGAATAACTATTATAAAGGTCTATGGTATATTGGATGTGATCCAAATGAAAATAATTGTAAATTATACAAATATATGTGAATGATAACAAAAAATAGTCTTAATCGATAGGGTTTTAGCTATATAAAGGCTTAAGAAATTCAGCGATATCAACCGTCGTGCCTTCATATCGCAAAATTTCTCATTAACAACTTCCGACAAGCTTGCACTCTTCAGTTTTACGGGAGATTGTTGGGCTCTGAATTCGACTGGCAAATTTATTTAGTTTGTTACTAGGACAGTTATTTTTTCAACTATAAATGTTTCTTTTTCTTTTCTTTGTTAAGGAGAAAACTCTTCCTGGATGTTCTGGCCCATTGTGTCCTTTGGAAAAGTAAGCAATAGATTACGAATGTGTTCAATTGATTAACGAATGTTATGCCTTGAATTTAATACAGAGCATAGTTTACACCTCCCAGATAGAGAATGTCAGACAGTGTTTTCAATTCATTAACGAATGCTAAGCCTTGAATTTAATACGGATAGTAGTGCACACCTCCCAGAGAGAAACTGTCAGACGATAGCATTTTTATTTATTACGAGGTTTGCAGACATTTGCATGCAAGTGACCTGAAGGGAGATGAATAAATCTGATTGATTTTCGACCTAAGTCGACTTCGAATACGTATCGATCTCGTCTCAAAGAGAGTCTGGGAATTTCCAAAACTGATTGCCTGTTGCAACCATGTAACCCTCTTAACATGCAGGGGGATTTATTTTGGAGATAAGAAAACACCATTTTTTTTTTCTTTGTCTGTGATGTCAACCTGTCACAATGTGAAATTTTAATTAATCTTCGAGGCCGACTTTGGGAAGAAAATAAGATAAAACTTAAAAAAAAAATACTAATACGATTAATCAGGTTCAAAAGACACCGCCATAAAAAAAAAGAAGAAGAAGAAAAAAAAAAAAAGACGCCTTGCTCGGTAAAGTAAATAGTGAGAGATATCTCATTACAAACATGTAACTGACTCCTTCAACTTTGGATTAAAACGCGAAAATCGTATCCATTGAAATTTTCTTTCGCTTACCGAAAAAAAAAAAAAAAAATAACCAGGTTGAAGTTGTAGAATTATGTTATAACCGAACCTTTTCCTTTCCTTCTTTATTCACTTTAGATTCAAAGAGCTGGTCTCTAAATACTTTATAGACAGTTGGGAGGATAAGTGTCAAGAAACGAAGGGAAACTAATCAATTTCTCCACCTGAAATTGACTGTCTGATTGCTGGAGCACCGTAAAACTCTGTGGTCGATTGTGGCGAAAATTTATCATTGACAGAAGATGGGTCAGGTATATGCATGGCTGCCGAAATAATTACACGAGAACTGAACTAAATTAACATGGCATAAGGAAACCATTTCTGGTCGAAAAAAAGCAAAACATATATGAAATAGCATGTATGAGTATCATGAAAGGATTTAGAACACTGCATCCAAAAGAAAGGAAAGATTTTTCTTCAGCGCGTCTTGAATCATCTGGTTTCGAATAATGAAGGAATGCATGATTGAGTATTTTGACGACCGTACAAGATTACGATCATAAATGATTAAGTGGAACAATAAAAAGTTCTCAAATGTCAAGGCTGTCGTGAGAGCTCAACCGGTCTTCAATGTGAGCCTTAGCCAATTCATACGCTTAAGTTAGGCACAAACCCAGAACTCAAATATTCAAGAAGTTGTCGTTACTGATGACTGACCACCATGCATGAAGGACGAACTATATTTGTAAGGGCCAGTAGCCCCACTGTGTTCGGATCAAGTAGTCGCTGTTTGTAACGAAACTGATATAGTCGCTCAGTAGAGGTTCAATTGTTGTAAATTCCTAAGCCATAGCAAACTCAGTAAACACTATTTGGCCGCTTACGCACGCAGTGCGCTCGAAAAAAAAGTGCGTAGTTTCACACGCGTATTTTCGTCATAGAGATCAACTGGATGTGTTCCTTGAAGTGTAGTGTAATAATGTCCTCGTCAATCAAAAATTAATAAAAGGAAACTATTTTTCATTGTTAAAACAGTTATCGATCACAGTCATGCTCCAATTTATGATCTCTCTTTTTACCACGCCTGAGGCATCAAATCTTGAATCGGATCGGAAGGGGGTATGGGATGATTATAAATTTTTATGGCCCACGTTTCGACTGTTGTAAACAATTTGATCCGTGAATGAAAATTTAATCAGCGACCCTGGCTATTCACAGAATGACTATTTTAAGAAGCTTTTGTAAAGAAAGTATCTCGATTCAATTTTTAATTAGCAGGTGTAGTTGACTCGGCTACGTGCCGCTTTTTTTCTTCAGTTGCCGATTAATATGAGATTGTCTTTTCTTTTTCTTATAAACATGAACTAAAAGAGAACTGACGACAAACTACAAAACTGTAAACCGTCGGCAACTTCACCAGCTTCGACCCTCGAAAACCACTACACCATACACTCGAAACTACGGACAATGACACCGGTCCTGGTCCACCGATATTACACGCGAGACTTAGTTGTAGTAAATTGCAGGTTCTAATAGAAACTTCAACTGAACGAGGATGAATAAGTTAAAAATTTAGGCGATACGCGATCACTTTGAACACTTGGTCGACTAGCTCTTCTGTTTAGCTTCGGTTAGTTTATCCTAACATTCGTTCGAAACAATCTTGAAATACAGAGAAGAGCTAAGTAGCCTCGATAACTTAAAAGAGACGGCGAGAAGGAAAATAATCGAGACGTTGGTGCGTGAATTTGAGAATGGAAAGAGTTAAGCCTCTTTAAGACGATGAGTCAGATTACAGCAATGCGGCGTTTTTTCGCAAAGGGCGCAAACCTTAGGAATGGCTACTACAAAACGTGTTAACTTCACTTGGTGATGAAATAAATAATCGGAGATAATCTTTCGAAACTGCCATGATGCCAAGTAGAAAGAAACATTGCGTGAATAAGACTTCCTTGAACTCAGTTGGTGGCCCCGAACAGTCGTGCTAAGATGTAAGCAAGACGCCATAGCGAACCATGCTTAGTCGACTTGGGGCGGTTCTGTTAAAACCCGCAGCCTCCACGGAACTTATGTGCATGCGTGTATTTCTGAGCGCTTTCGGCAGGAGTCACGAAATTTGATGTCAATAAAGGCCCAAAACTTCCACCTGCAGTTTTTGGCGTCGTTGTTTGTTCAAATTAGACTACAGAAATAATAGCAAGGGCTTTTGTGTCATCTACAAGCCCCGTGTTTTGTCTCGAAAATGAAAAGCTACTTGGAATTGAGTAAGTTTCGCTTCTCATAAGGAGGGGTCTGAAATAGCAGGGGACTATCGTTATCGGACAATCTTGAATTCATCGCTTTATTGAGGTTCAAAGGAGTTTTGGCTAACGGAAAATTCGATAGATTTTTTAAGTGACTTTATTCCTGTTTTATAACATCGACAGGTTGTAAAACATCTATTTTAATTCTCTATTTCGATTTTTCATAGGTCAGAAAGGAACGATTTTCAGCTATTTGTTGCACTTAAATCTTTTCAGTCTTACTTCTTAGGCGCAGACATCGCTCATCTTTTTTTCAAGAAAAAATGTTGCATCAGCGTATTTTCAACAAGCCTTCACTCACAAAGAAATTGTTTTAATATTGGTAAACACGAGCAGGATGAGGGGAATATAATTAGCACGCAAGGAAAAAATAATTCGAAGGACACCTCAAGCCGATTTCATGAGCGCAAAAGTAAGAATATTTCGGATTTTAACCCAAAAACAACTGCCATTGTGCCAATTTTTGCTGCATCATTGCAATTTTTTTTTTCCTTTTCTGATACATGACACGGTCGTAATAAATTCACAAACCGCAAATGTAAAGAAAAGGGAGAATAAAATAACAGCGTCATGAATAGATAATGAATTATTTATCGCAGTTTCTTTGTTTAGTGGTGTTCAGTCTGGCGCTGTTGGTCGTCAATAAAATAAATACGTCTTGAAAGAGCGGTCACACGAAAGTCAAAAATTTCCCTTTTACCCTCAAGGGAATATTCCTTGACATGAAAATATTGCCTAATACAACAGTAAATACCAGCGGCGACCATTAGAATTTCAATCTTCATAAAATGCCTCAGGACTAGAACATTTATTCCGTTTGATGTTGAATGGAACTTAACCGCAAAACATTCCCAGCTAGGGTAGGGCTGAGCGTTTTTCAAGACCCCTTTCTTCATTTTGACACCTAGATAGGAAATTTAGTATTTTGAACCCCAGTGTTAATATTTTCTGAAAATGCTAGATGAAGAAGTAAATTAAGTGGAAGTAATTCCGGCGTGGAATTTAAACATCACGAGGACCTCGATGGGTCCTTCTCCCCTCCCGTGTAAAGATCAGCTCACATACCAGACGGAACATCAGAATGAGGCTTCCGGCCAATCGTCTGGGACAAAGTTGATATGTAGGCAGTCTGAGTCTTGAACATTTCTCGCCGGAGGCACGATCGGTTTAGGTTAATGTATTTGGGTCGTGCTATGTTTCATCAAAGGCGACCTAGTCGTTTCGAGGCTTTCACTTTCACAAGATGAACACACAGGATACGCGAAATCAACAGATGTTCAAAATTCGTCGAACTACCTTAGGATTTGGTGTTGTTCAAATCCTTCTAGGCGCCTCATTAACTGCGTTGTCTTTCACAGCTTTCGCCCTCACTTCTTCGGATAGAATCCGAAACGCTTGTCCTTACTGGGCTGGATTTGCGGTAAGATCCCCTCGCCTTGTATGATTTAAAATCTGTGACCATTGACTGTAGTGTTGAGATGTTAGCGTGATTTCGATTGACAAACTTGTCGCTTGTGTTCCTGTAATAGGTTTTTTGGAGCGGAGGTGTAGGTATAATTGCTTGGAAGCATTCGTCTGTGATGTCGGTGAGTCTATTGAATGTATATTTGTCACCCTCAAATCTCAATTGAAGCCCACAAGTACAGTCTCTCTATCATTTGAATAGAAGTTCTTCGTAGATGTAGCTTTCGTGTCGGTGATTTCCAAAGCCAAAGCTGTAGGATTAAAAATAATTTCCTGCGTGTCGGTTTATTTATACACAGAACAAGACCTCCTTTACTAGCTGTATTAGAGTTGCATTATTTTTTTCCTATCAACATCACCCTATTTTTACTGAATAACATTTCCTTCGGTTTAAACACTGAAGGAAAAATAGTGTCGACAAATTATGTATGCTTGGACTCGTGCGATGTTTGTCCAGACTACACGAAAGGAGGGGATGAATGACATCCCTCTGCTGTTGACTAAATGTCCTTTACTCTAGGAGCACAACTGAAACTAAAATTTGGAATTTTCCTTCTCACTACACGGTCTTTCGTAACTTCTAAGTCGAATTCATTTTTATGAAATGATCAGACAGGTATTAGGCGTGTTGTCAGTAGTCCAGGGATGTGGTATATCAAGTAACAATTTTTAATTCAACTAAAATCTCTCAAGTTTTATTCGTTTCGAGGCTTCGAAGGACCACAGTTTTTCAATTTATTGGATCCCTGCTCAGTTAATGAATTTTGAAGCAAATTATAGTATTATGGTTTTTTGAGAACCTGAAAGGAAAGAAAAAGATGTCCTTCTTTGAGCTGTTTCTGTCTATACAATATGCAAAAATTTCCCAAACCAGACTGTACACACATTGAACATTAACCTTGGTCCTAGCTGTATTTTAAATTAAGTCTTGTTGTGTTTTCCTTCTTTGTAAATTTTAATTAAAAGGTTACTGTTTACCTACCACGATCTGCCACTCAAATATCATTTAATACCTCCCTAATTTTGTAAATCGTGAATGGAGGGAAAAAGTGCTCTAAATTTCCCTGTATTGACAGACACTTGATGTTTACACTGTTATTTTCAAGGGGGTTCAATGTGTTGTTTGAGATGGCATGTGTAAAAAATTAAAGGCTTCTAAACAAGGGGGAGTTTATTTATAGTCTAAAAGGTATCTCGTTTTGCTGCTGGTATGTTTGAGTTAGTTTAATACATAATGAAGATCACAATCAGGGTAAAGTTACAGTTTAAGAACTAACTTGTGGATAAGGAGAAGTTGTTCTGCTATACTGTAATGAAATGACAGAAACGGAGATGAAGTTGTTGTGCTATACTGTAATGAAATGACAGAAACGGAGATGAAGTCTTTCTTCTAGAGTCATCTACATGTGCTACTAATTGTCATTTTGTGATGACCGACTCCCAGATGGCCATCGAAAGTTCAGTTAATTACAACTGAAAATGAAATATTGTGATGACTGGAATCCATTTTATTTTCATTAGAGATCTGAGCAGTTCTATTTTTCTCAAAGGTTTCAGTCATCAGGAGTCGACTGTACAATTTCTTTAAAAGAAATTTCTTTTAATAAAGGTGCTGCAGAAGTTTTAACTTTCAAAGTGCTCTGGCTTTTGAAGTAATCTATATATTTAGTTTTGTTTAAATTCAGTGTGAAAGTCGTGTTTTATGTACATGTCATTTTTGTTTAAAAGAATAATCTATTTGAAGATTCTCAAGTGATTAGGAAGGTATTTGCACACAAATAATACTTTAATGAGGGGTTAGAGGGCTGACTCTACAAGAAACCACTTGGAAGTGAAAAAGTTGTCTAACGCCAGATATTACACCATATGAGAATAGTTTTGGTTGGGGAGGAAATAAAGGCATAAGTTCTGGGTTGCTTCTTAACATAAGAGCATGCTCAGCCAACGAGAATATTGAAATCAAGCTGGGTATGAATTACGACAAATTAAACACGGAAATATGGGGCTTTGATTTATGCATAAGCGTGAAATCACTGTAACGAATATTAATGGGTAAGCGATGATTACAATAAGAATGAGGGGCTAATGAGATTATCTTTTTGGGGTCTACTTATGGAAACTTAAAACAAAGGAAATGTCTGAATCGTAACCCTTGAAAGTGTTTGCAGCTGCTTACAGAAAAGCATAAATATGGAGTCTGTATAGATTCAAGTTGGGCTTTTTGAAGGTGGTCATGAAAAGAGACATGTGCTAACAAGAGTGTTACAATAGCATCTGTTGTATTCGAAGACTTAGATGTAATGTGTTATTCTAGGAGACTGATCTCTTACACTTTTTTCTTATTTCATTTAACTACTTTCATGCATCACAGATATGTTATTTGACCTTATTTTCAGACTGTGTTGTGGTTAAGCAAGTTATTACTCGAATTAAGCCCGAGTCTGACGAACGGAGTCGCACTTTAAAGATGTGTACATTCTAGCATGCTAAACAATCCTTTGTAATTTGATTGGGGCGTTTTGAGTGCAGTACTGACTCATTCTTTTTAAGAAGTGGTAGCTTGTTTTTATCCTTTCTTTATGTCTACTCTTTGAACAGAGTGCAATATTTGGACAGTTGAAAACTAGCTTGACCTTGCTAAGCATTTTGAATGGATTAATTTGTGACCCGAAGCAGTACGCACGCAAATATTTTGTTGTTTGTCTGTCAATATCAACAGTGTACCAGTGCAAAGACTTGAGGTGTTAAGTTCTTAAATGCCAGATTATAAAGTCAAAAATCTTGCACAGTATGACACACAAACTTCTGACTTCGTGAAGTTGGTGAGTTGGCAATATAAATGGCAGATAATGTCTCAGACTAATATGGAGTTGATAACAAATACCAGACATTAATCCTCGTGACCTTTAGGTGCTTTACATACTTTTGCATAATCATATTGCTATTGTTTTCTGGGTTTCTCTACTGAAGCAAAACTTTTTCAGACAAGCTGAAACAGCTTGAGACCCATGTGGTCCACGCATTGCTTGAGTTATTACACTGACAGATGGAAATTGCTTGATACAGGTACATGCACTATGTTGAATGGAAAAGTTTGTGTACTTAGCATTAAATCATCCAATTCCTTGATGGTATTCAGGTGTTTGAATGGTCTCTTTTCCAATTATTCAATTATTCTAAATTTGTCAAGTGAAAAAAACACTATTCCAAAAGACCTTGCTTGTTATCAAAGGTATTGGTTTCATTCTGCCTTCATGAATTATTAACTATATGAAATTTCTAGGGCATGGAAATATGTGGAAAAGCCTACTCCACAAACTCAATGAGAAAAATCATTTGCTTGGTCAGTTTAAGCAGTAATGCTTTGATTCTCTTGACTCAAATTGCAAATGAGAGACACAATTACATTCACTGAAAGCATGATTGAAACACTTAAGCAAGTGATTTATGGGCTGTTTGAAACCAGAAACACCTTTATTTAGTGGCTGATGATGTAAACTTGTGTTTTGTGGACGAGGCTGTCCAGAAAAACATAACAATGTAACTCAACCTTAGCCTATACAATTTTATGGTTGAGAGAATTAAACTTTCAAAACATTTCTCCTCCTTATGATGTCTACAATTTTAATAAGCGTTAAAAACACTATGGAGTGTAACCTTACCCTTCAAGCAGCACATTTCTTCAATGCCACTGAGTAATTCATTTTGAAATCAGGTTTTTCCTACAAGGCCAATATCTCAAAAACATTTTCGGGTGAGAGACAAAGCTGATTTTCAAACAAGTTTTACATGGCTGATAGAATTAGACAGGATATTGCAAGAAAGAAATGTTTACCTTAATTGGGCAGAAGTCCATTGAATGGCACCTTCAGAAAAACTTAGCCAATTCAAGTTTCTCCTACTTCTTATTTTTCAATCATTTGTAGGCCTGCACCACTGTCAGTACTTTATCATTCCAAGTAGGAAAAATCTCCATTTTTTAGCCATTGTAGACCACAAATACAGGGCACATTTTAACTCCAACAAGGACTGTCCAGTGTCTAGCATTCAACCACCTGCTTTTGTCTCCACTATCACAGATTTCATCAGTAAATTTAGTGCAAATGTTCATGAAGCACTTCTAATGTTTTCCAAGTACACTCTTGGTGAAGAGTTTGATAAAGTTGTTTTAAGTGGCTTTACAAGCAATCTTTCGATGCTTATGTTTAGCAAAGATTCATTGTCTTTGAAAATTATTTATGTCACGTCTCAACTTCTGCGCATGTACTGTCAAGTGTTTTTTGAGCCAGTGGTCTTTTCAGGCATGAATTGAGCTATCAATCATATTCTTTGTTGTGGTTTCTGCTTGGAAATATTTTGAGGTCACTGTGTGCATTTGTGTACTATAACAGTTAAGGAAAATTTGTTGTAGCACCCCTTTTTTGATTGGTTTATCGCCATTTTACAACAACTGGACTTTGCAAACAAATATTATTACAATAAGTGTTATCAGGACAAAATGTTCTCACAATTACACAAAAATTAAAATGCAGTTTTACAGAGTTGTTTGTCTTAAATATTTTGAGCCAAGTTTTAAGCATTAATGTCAAGTTTGCTTGATAAAACTGACCATAATATCAAAGTTTTTTTGTTATCTTAGTTTCAACAGATTTTTCAGGGGGTTTTTAGTGCTTTTAACGAGACCCAACACCCCCTGGAGCTCTGGTGGGTATTCTGTTGTAAATCATGGGGTGTACTTTGCCACATCCAAGATGAATTAACATGCATTAGATAACATAGAAAATAGTAGTCAATTTAGCATAATTGCAGTATTCACCCTATTTATTTTTCATATCCTGTGGTCTTTGACTGTCATTCTTTCACTGGCAGATTTCTTTTTCTGCTTTTTTGCATGTTCTAGATAAATTCCTCATACATGAAGTAGAAGTACACATCATTGGTTACTTACTATAATTTTCAAACAGCTTTGCACTGAACTAAAATCATAAAAATAAATTGGACAATTAAAACAACAGCTGTTCTTCTCAACAGCGAGTTTGAAAACAAGCTTGAAAATCTGAATTGATAATAAAAATTAATAGCGTGCTTGTTGATAAACACTTATAAATCAAATTGGGAACTTCATCGTAAAGATGTTACCACGTAAGTTTGCATATTAAGGCTTAACCAAGGCTCAACTACAAAGAGAGAAACAAAAACAGCCATTGAACACTTAGTGTCTAACCTTTTAAAAAGCTGCATTTGCTGTGAAAAGCAAAGAGGACTGTGTTCCTATAATGGTTACTGGTTAGCCAGAGCATGTAGTAAGTTAAGTGACTTTTTGTCAATTTTTCTGAAGCAATCAGCAGCTCTAATCTAATTTGAAACACAAGCAGTGGAAACAGGTAAATTTTTTTGGCTGATTGATTTAATTCAACCATCTTGTGTAAATGTTAATTAGCTGCTAAATGCATTAGTAATGAAACACTTAAGTCTACAGACTAGATTAATCCTGGCATGAAGTTCACTGCTGCATATCTTTAATTTCACCCAGGAAAAAAAAAAAAAAGAAAAACATTCTGCATTTCAAGGCAGGGGACAGAGAGGTTTGTTTCCAATTACAAGCAGAAGAAAACTCTGTAAACCAAGATCATTCTAATACGTATATAAGAACGATCCTTCGCAGTAAAGCACTATTTGAGCAATAGTGGAAATCAGACCTGAAAAAAATTTCAGGCCTGTACGGGATTCGAACCACTGACCTCTGTGATACTAGTGCAGCGCTCTACCAATTGAGCTAACAAGCCAACTGACGAGCTAACAGTTGGCTTGTTAGCTCAATTGGTAGAGCGCTGCAAGCCAACTAACGAGCTAACAGTTGGCTTGTTAGCTCAATTGGTAGAGCGCTGCACTAGTATCGCAGAGGTCAGTGGTTCGAATCCCGTACAGGCCTGAAATTTTTTTCAGGTCTGATTTCCACTATTGCTCAAATAGTGCTTTACTGCGAAGGATCGTTCTTATATACGTCTCATAACCGCAGTTCACTCATATGTTTCATATGTTTGTTGTTGTTCGATCATTCTAATAAATAAGAAAGATGGTTCACTTTGAGCATGGTAAAGAAATAGCAAAACATAACTTCGTTATGGTCTTTCTCACAGTAGAGTCTTTGTGGCTCAGTGGTAGAGCATTGGAGCGTGGAATCCAAAGGTCTGATATCTCATGGGGACTCAAAATTGTTCCTTTGCCCCACCTTTGTGACAAGATGAAAAACATCCTTCACTAAAGATCATGTACTTTTTAAGCAACTCTGAGTCAAAAAGCAATGGAATGAATTGGCCAGGTGAAGGAAGGTTTAGATTGTAGCATCAAAATTTGAGAACACGTCCTTAAAGGAAATTTGATACACCCAGGATATTTTCTTGTATTATTTTGTAGACTCCTGTCTTTCTGGATCTTTCTGTGACTTTTGGAAGCTTTCAACTCTACTCAGGAAGTAATACCTACTGTAAAACACCTCTTTTAGACTTCTTTCATTTGACTTTTACCTTAACAAAAAGTTTTGTTAAAAAGAACTGATATTGTCAAATATCATATACCACATTTCCAGCCAAAAAGAAAAGACAAATTTGAGTTTCCAAGAATATACATACACTGACTCAAATTTTGATTACCAGTAACCAAATGACATTTCAGAGAACTTTTGCGTGAAACTCAGGCAGCAAGTTTGCATTTCAGCAAATGGAAGATTTTGAATATTAGAAATAAAGTGATCAGTTAGCAATTGTTACAAAAGAAACTAATATTTAAGGATCATTTGGGGAATTGTAACACCAAAAACATGGAACTGATTGGCTAATGCCTCTGAATTATCAGACCCTCTACTTTTTGTTGATGACACCAGTATCTTTTATTCTCACTCAAATCTAAATTACTTAGGATCTATACTTAATGTTGAACTCCAAAACATTGACATTTGGCTAAAATGTAACAAGCTTTCAGTTAATGTAAAGAAAACCAACTATTTAATTTTTAAACCCAGACAGAAGAAATTTAACTCCAGCATTTCTCTCTCCTTTGGAGGTAAACCCGTACAACAAGCTAATGTAACTAAATTCCTTGGGGTCTATATTGACAATCATCTCACCTGGAAATACCATATCAGCTATGAATGTAAACAAATCGCTAAATCAATAGGTATTATATTTAGGTCTCGCTTTTCCCTATCCTCTGCAACCAAGCTCACTTTGTATTACACCTTAGTTTATCCTTATATCGTCTATTGTAACTCCGTCTGGTCGTCCACATACGTATCTTACTTAAATAGAATTTATTATTTGCAAAAGCGAGCTGTGCGGGCTATCACCAACTCAGACTATCAAGACCACTCTGCCCCTTTATTCTCCAAACTAGGAATTTTAGATATTTTCCAAGTCGATACGTTTGAAATCACTAGATTTATGTTTTATTTCAAAAATAACTTATTGTCCCCATTGCTTCTTGATCTTTTTGTAAGGAATAGCCAAATTCACAACTACGGTACCAGAACAGCCAGTAATTATCGAACGCATTTGTGCTGTACAAATGTCGAGCAGTTTACAATTCTCTACCAAGGTCCTAAAATTTGGAACTCTCTCCCTATTTCAGTCACTCGTTTGTCAAACTTTCTTAGCTTTAAGGCGAAATTGCAAGAGTTTTTACTTAAATAATCACTGAATTGGCCAAGCCGCACATTTGCAGCACTTTTTCTTTACTTGATTTATCATTCTAAGTGAGGTGGCTCTTCCATAAGCCTGATGGCTTCTTGGGTCTCCTCGCCTTCTAACTGTTATTGCTGTACCATGTAACTATTTTTTTAATTGTTAAAATAAGGCAAATAAAGATGATGATGATGATGATGAAATTGATTTCCATATTATTCTCCTGGGGTTGCTTTGCAGAGGTAGCAACCTACCTTAAATCTTATTAAAAACACTGGATTTTATGCATTACCGTTTTACATTTTATGTTTACAGATATACATGTTGACCAGAAGCTACATTTACATCTGAGCGTGGTTTTTTGTACTGCTAGAATCAGCGAGCATCAATGTTGATTTTCAATTATTTGAGATTTGAACCATGACTTGGTCTCACAATCAAATTCAACTATGCATACCAACATGTCTTGTTGAGCAGTGAGGGTTATGTTGACACAGGTAGCCCAACCTCCCTCAGTAAAGGCTGATAGTTTCGAAAGAAACTGTTTGGGGCTGCGTCGGTGGGAGTAACGAAATAATTTGGATATATCAACAAAGTTGAAATGGTAACTTTGTTGATAAATTGTCCACAACAAGGCTTACTCCCTCAGTAAGCCTTGTTGTGGACAAAGTATAAGAATTTGTTTGGGATGAAATGCGGGTCCCGTTCTTAACAAGGAATCATAACAACTCACCTTGCTCCAGTGGGTATTCCTTTGCATTGTGTAACTGAGTTTCTAGGGCTGTTCAGCTCAGTTTTAGTTCATCTGCTTTGCCCACTAAAGGATGAAGAGTAAACATAAACACTTTTAATGGAACTTAATTTTCAATAAACAAAGTGATTTAAAAGGAACCTTGTCTTTAAAAATCTTGGCAAACTTCTTTTGATCTTGAGCCACTATGGATTTAGATTAAATTCATCATTTCCCTTTTATATATATATATATATATATATATATATATATATATATATATATATATATATAGGAAGTCTGCAAGTCGATTTTCGCGTGGAACAGTGCTCAATACGTTGAAGCAGAGCAGAATAAATATTATGAGAGGAAAAAAGGACGTAACTACATTTCCCGACAAGCCTGTTTCGTGAATCGCTTCACTCTTCAGGGGTTTAAGAGTGAAGCGATTCACGAAACAGGCTTGTCGGGAAATGTAGTTACGTCCTTTTTTCCTCTCATAATATTTATATATATATATATATATATTTTTTAAGTTTTGTTTGCTTGTTTTGTTTTATTTCTTTATTTTTTTGTTATTTGCCCTTCCATTTCTAAGAGTGATAATTTGAATAAAAATCTCTTTAAAACAGAACTACACTATTAAAGATGTTAAGCTAATTTATTATTTTATTTAACAATTGGTTCATACGTCAGCGTGCGTTCATCGAGATATGAAGCACGCGGGAAGTTTGGAGAGCACGAAAGATGCGTAAGAGTTGCTCGAGGCGTAGCTGAGAGCAACTCTAGCTTCTCGAGTGCTCTCCAAACTTCCCAAGTGCTTCATATCTCGATGAACGCATAGCTGACGTATGAACCAATTGTTTTATAACATGCTGTAGTTTATGTATAAAAGGGCAGAAATTCTCTCTCCTACGCTTCAATGCGTTGTTTATTTTGTTTCGGAAAAGTATTTCGTCATGCTTCAATGATCTTGTCTCAGAGTGGTCAAAAACTGACAGGTGAATTCATGCGTGGAAATGAAGTTAGAGTTCCGAAACGAGATGAAACCGTTGATGGTTTTGTTTTCCCTTCTCTGGGTTCTTTCTCGGGAGTTAAAAAATCCATTCCCAAAGAAAAAGTAGGTAGATCTTCATCGGCTTGTTCGTTTGTTGCCATGTTTAGTTTAACTTTTTTGCGGGAGTTTTTCCCGTTTTTAAATGAAAAATGCTTCAGTCACTTGCGAGAAAAAAATTTTTCGCGAGGCATTTGTTTGCTGACGTCACCAGCGTGCACAATGGAAAATTGAAGCACGCTCTCGCTGTTGAATTTGATTCCACGAATTTACAAGCTATGTTATAATACATTTGGATTCATGATTTTTGTTTTGTACAATATTTTTGTGTCGTTTTTCTGATAATTATTTTGTTGTTTCAGATGAGTTTGTTCACATTCTTCTCAGCGGTATGTGTGGTTCTGCAGATGATTGGTACAATTCTTACAGGAGACGCCGGAGGCTTGCTCAGATCACTTGTCATGTGTGAAAAAGAAATCTCGGGGCCTGGGTGCAAGTGCTGTGACTCTGTTATGGGTTGCCATGAAGGTGTAGGAGTAGTGGAATTTGAGGGCGTGCAAGACTGCAGCGTGATAACAGGACTACTTACTGGGTTGTTATATGGACTTTGTGTTTTAACTATCTTCGGGAGCTTACTATGCTTTATTGCAACTATCTTGGGATGTACTGCAGTGGCACGTCAAACAAGTAGAAATCAGGTGAGAGCTTGACCGCATCAGTTGTCGTTATTTTTATTTACCAGGGATACATAAAAGACTTATGGATAAGAGTTTTGCACAAATGTCCTCATATAATTTGTGGCATGGCAGGTTTTCGTTTGATGATAAAGTAAATCGTTTTCTCGCAAAACGGGGGGGAAGTGGAGGCGGTGAGAGATTCAAGAAATACATGTACTATGACGTCATCGTAGCAACACTCTTGTGGTCGCTTCAGTTACTACTTTGTTGGTTAATTGTGCATAGTTCTTTCCCCAGTAATCATCTGAAATTGCTTGAAATGCACATGCATGTAGTGAATCACGAGCATGATTGATGTTTTGAAAGTTTTCGTTCATTCCCCTCTGCTTAGGCAGTGTAAATCTTATCCTCCTGTCCCCCCCCCCCCCCCGGCCTCTCTTCTATTCTACTCCTCCGTTTTCTCATCCTCTTCCTCCCTGTTTAATTTTATTCCAACTATTTCACGTGACAATTTAGAGAGTCGTTTGTTGACAATATTACCCAAGAGCTAAGATTTCCCCTCCCTCCTGTTTCCCATTCTCACCCTCCTCGCATGACATTTTCATTTTCAGATGGTTCATTCAGGGTGGTTTCTGTACAAAACTGTCTTACCTCTTTGTATTTAGTTGTCTTCTCTTTTTTCTCTGTTTAGGGACTTTGTAGTCGGTACAGTTCCAGGAGGTCCCATGCTAGTAGGAGCCCAGAGAGCTACACTTGGGCTGATTGTTCGACAGACCTTACAATGTTGCCGCCCTACGCTCCACCAGTATATCACTCCGTTGATAATTTTCAAGAATATGGTCTGTCGTCATGCATAGTCCCGCCTCCAGTGTTTGACCCAACTGACTTACCTCCACCTTACTCATCACAGAACCCTTCCCTAGCCGAATCTCGCAACTCCTTGACTTCTCCGGAGTCATCAAACAACCTACCACAGTCTTCTGAAACGGACGTACATTTTCAGCCTATGCGCTCGAGCCATCAGGCGGGAAATTACAACGAGGAGCTCAGGGCCTCTGCTAGAGAAGAATGCAACCTCCACGATAGAGGTGCGCCTTGGGATGGTCACCTCAATGCTATGTCTGACAGTAGTGACCTCACAGCTAGCGCTTCGTCCGATTTGTCAAGCAATTGCAATAGAAGCTTTTCCGACCAGCAAACGAATGCCAACGACACTGATATGTACAAGACAGTTCTTATTGGAGCCACGCCTTTACTTAATCATCCCGCAAAGTCGAGAATACAAGCGGAGTTCTCAGAACTAGATGAAGCTTCCCCAGGCTCAAGGAGGCGAACATCGTCGCTACAGGAGACATTAACTAAAGAAAGTACTCACACTCGCAATGTACCGGCGGTTTCTAGATCTCCTGCCCGAGGTACTCCTCTCTTATCCCTGCGCACGCGTAGTAGATCTTTAGGTGAAAACGCTATCTATGTGAATTCATTTGAGGTCATGGCTCGACCTCCACCCAACGTGCGACTGCCAGCTGATGAACAGCTCAAAACGAGTAATACTGCTGGGCACGTCACCACTAGGAACACCCATCGACGTACAAGAAAAGGAATGACACTCAAAGGTGATTCGTCGAAAGATCACAACAGCAATCGCAGCGAGCAGAGGAAGGAAAAGGTGAAAAAAAGACGACGAAGGCATTCGCATAGCATTTCGAGACACAAGGAGAGATGGAATGCTAACTGTGAATCGCTAAACTCGCAAGTGAATCGTGGAAACGACGATTCAGTTACGCCGGGCAAAGAAACGGTAGTATGAAGAAATGTGTTAGTGCCTGAGGCCTAGATTATAGAGGGTGGGTTGGGTAGGGGGAAGACCGAAAGAAAATGACAGGGGTGATCTTGGTAGCTGAATGGGGAAAGAGTGTGGATTGGAACCAGCAATAGACTTAGGAACAAAAAATTAGTCATTGAATATCGTTTTTCCCTGTTTCCGAAGGTACTTTTGTCCATTATTGATGATAACTCCCTTCTCTTTCCTTCCCTTCCCTCTTCTCTTTTGTCCACTGTCTTTCTACCCATAGCTCCCTTCTCCGCTCCCCTCTATTTTCCACTGTTGTCGCAGCCATAGCTTCCTTCTTCCCCTCCCCTCCTTTCTTTTGACCGTTTTTGTTCTATCCATAGCTTCCTACCTCTTCCCCCTCCCCTTTCTTGAAACTATTCCTCTCCCTTCTGTTGAATTATTAAAGGCTGAAAACATAAGCATTAAGATTTTTTTTTTTTTTTTTTGAATGGTCTGGGGTACTTTTCGTTGGTGCCAATAGGAAGTAATCAAGGAGTAATGAGAAGGATGTTACCTTCCAAGGGTTGGAAACCAAATGAATCACGCGCTCTGAAACCCAAATTAGGGGCAGTTTGATACAGATTTATCACGAATTTTAGATGATCATCCCATCGTTTTCTTTCTGTGGTCCCTTTGTCCTTGACCCAATCTTAAGTGATCTGGCAGCTCTTTTATTTTATCGAAAAGAATGACGAAACAAAAAAGAACATTTTCAGTATAATGAGAATCGGCTTCGGGTGTATTCGTTCGATGCACCTCACAGAGAACTAGTTTGCTAAATCACGGCAGTGATAAATAATATATAACCAGTAAAAAGAGGTAAACCGAGATAGAAAAACATATCGATGCACGACGTGTTTGTAATATATTTTGCATGTTTTGTATTCTGTTTCCAAGTCTCCAGTGGACACTGAAAATAGAATCGTCAGAACTCTGATTTTCTCAGGTCACTGAATGTGACGACCAGGTAGCAATCTTATGGTTTTTTTACGTAATTTCCGAAACCAATACTCCAGAATGAGAACTAGCTTTTTTACCTTAGCCGTTCCACGATTTTTTTCGCCATCCTCTCCTCTCGCAGCTGTACAATTTCTTCTAATTCAGTTTGGAGAATTAAAGGTATGTTATTATTATACCCCCCAAGTTTATTGAAAATTGAACAGGCGAAAATTTAACAGAAGATTGGTATCTAGGGGAATGTACATGATAGTCTGAGTGCCAAAGGCTAAAGAGAAATAGACATTATGCTGGGACAGTAAATAGCTATCTCCAACCATTATTCCTTTAAATGGCCTGTAGGGAAGGCTCTGCTTCAAAGGGTACTTTTTTTTTTTTTTTTTTTAGGCTTACACTACACAAAGGGAGTAGGAAAAATATCATTTAGGCACTCATGAGGGCTTCAGATTTTCTCCAGAAATATCGTTAATATGCGTCATTCGAAGGGCTCTGAATCGAAAAGAAGTCATACGAAAGCACTCATCTTTTCGGCCGAATTGGTATTTAAAAAGGGGACCATCGGGGCGATGGTCAGTACTTTTGTAAGGGGACCATGCAGTACCTTTGTAAGGGGACCATGCAGTACTTTTGTAGAGTACCTCGCTTCCCCATTTCCTCTTTCTTCCCCCTTCCGCGTAAGGGTTTTAAGAGGGAAGGTTAGTTTTCTCCAGACATAAGTTACGACGGGATTCCTAATACTAAGAAACACTTTTTTGGAATAAATAGTGACAATTAAATCCCAAACCTTTTGTTTTAGAAATGTTGACATTCAAGTGAGAAATACGTACTTAAGTTTATACAGATAGGTAGTTCAGATTTAAAATGACACGATCGCAGTTTTAAGGGCATCATATGCATGTAAGTTTAATTCAATGATCAATGATTCATCTATTTATAGTGACTGTTGTTATTGATATCAGTCTGGAAGGACTTTAAAATATTGTGACTTTTGACTCAGTAGTAACTTAATAAATTTGTTATGTGGAGAGGAAATTTCATTTTGTTAAAATTTTACTAAAAATCATGCAATATCACATATGCGTCACATATAAGAGGTAAGGAAGTACATTTTAAGATGAGGATATACACCTTTGCCATAATGGCGGCGGCCGAGTGAAGACTAAAACTAGTGCATGGGGACGAGGCCACCCGGGCATGGATTTGTGCACTTGTGAGCGCTTGTCAAAAAGTTTCCGGCACAATTTATTAATCGATCCAAAAAGCTTTATTTCTCAAAGAACCGACAACTAATATAGCTAAGGCTCAAGTTAATATGTACAATGCCATGCCACTGCTGTGTTCCTTCATGGACTACAAGGAGATATCGCGACGTAAATATCCTACTTCAAGTTTCCCAAAGACAAACTCGCGAGAAAGCAATGGCTTCATGCAATCCGTCGAGAGGAAGGAAAAAGCTTCAAAGTCTTGGACTCAACCATGGTCTGCTCGCACCATTTTAAAATGGAAGACTTGAAGAAAAGTATTGCGGGCAAAATATGCCTTCAAACTAATGCTGTACCTTCGGTATTTCAGTGGCGTACTTCGCTGCGCAAAAAAAGCCTCCACCTCAAAGATTCACTAGTAAAACAACTACTCATCAATCATTCAGGGATTTATTCATGGTGTGCACACTCGGAAAGCAGCGTAAATGATAACTCGGATGAACAGCTAGAGAGTCATTACAACTGTAGAACCTAATGAAAAGAATGTCGAAAATTAGGCAAAGACAAAAGATGTCGAAACTCAGACCGATTTGGTCGAGTCGAAGGATGCATGCATTCAGAGTGATCAGAGTGTTGTCGCGCTTGTGAAACAGTATGAAATGAGAATAGAAGAGCTCTAAAGAGAAATAGAAAGCATTTCAAAGAAGAATGAATGTTTAAAAAGTAGACTTTTTCTACTGAAAGATTTCGCGCCGACAATTCTGCTGTGTCCTGCTACACTTCGTTTCCTAACAACGCTATTTTAATGGAAATCTACAATTATCTAGACCCCAGAGCGTGTTATATGATTGTTTTATTCCGCTCTGGTAAACAGAGGCATCTTCTGAAGTGAGTAGTTCCACATACTAGATTCAGAGAATTTGACGGGAACATGTCGTTTAGCGGCGGAGTGTGAACTTGTGTTGTTTGCCGAGCGCAGTTGTTTTCTTTTAGAATAAAGATTATTGGGATCAGGATCAATGATGTTTTTAACCTTTCCGCTCTTGATGTATTAAAGTATAAGAAATTAGGTCAATTTAAGTGTAAGTAGTCACAATTGACAATTTTCTCAAGCAATCAAAACACCTCGAAGTACGCATCTTGTGCTCGAAACTAGCCTTGTCACAAGCTTGCTTTTTTCTTTAAACCTTTCGCTGGGTCACCTCTGCCCTTCAACCATAGTCTCAAGTCCTCAGTCTTGAATTGTGAGAGATTTCTATCTCCTAAGGAAGCTCCAGGAATGTCATTTTCGGTTAAAAGGCTCGAGGAATTGTGAGAGTTTGTATAGTCGCGTCGCCATGTGTTGCCCGGGTGGCCTCGCTTTCGTGAAATTATTCATAACCAGTCTCAGACCTCCATCAGATTTTCTGCCATTATGGCAAAGGTGTATGGGATTTGTTTGAAAATGACTAACTCGAGATCGTGGATTAGGGAAATTTTCAAAGTAAGCCGGGATTGTTATGATTTTGCTCAACTACGCTCCGTGATTGGTACAGAAAACTCGCGCCACTTTCCTAACCAATCAGATGCAAAACTAAAACTAATGAGATAATTTGAATATATCAACAAAGTTGAAAAGGTAAATTGGCCACCGTTACGATTATAAGAGCTGACGTTTCGAGCGTTAGCCCTTCGTCGGAGCGAAATTCGCTCCGACGAAGGTTTCAAAAAAAATTCGAAATTCGCTCCGACGACGTTTTTTACCTTAGCCGTATATTCAAATTATTTCGTTACCCCCACCGACGCAGCCCCAAACAGTTTCTTTAGAAACTATCAGCCTTTAAAACTAATAAGGACTTAGTGGCCCGCGTTTTCCCGCGGTTGCTTGTTTTACTAGTTCTCATTGGCTCTGAAAGATATTTTGCTTACTGTGGTTCTGTTGGTTTTGCTTTCACAACACATAATCGACAAGTGCCCTATTGTAGTGGAACAAACCACAGTAAGTCCGAATTGACAACAGCCGATCAAAAAGTACAGCCTGCTCTATCCCCAAGTGAAAATCGGTGACCCTTTGTCTCATCTTTCGATTTTCACCCTTACCGGCCGAGTCAGTTTCATTGCGCACCTTCCTCGCAAATTATTCTTTTCTTTTCCTGCGGTAAATTCGGAGCTAGCTTCCCTTTTGCTCTGCTAGACGCTAACTGAGCTGACTTAAACATAAGCTGACATAATGACAATCTCGCTTAGTCGACAATAAATCCTTCTATGATATTCCAAGTTACACCACTTTATTCCTCTCTACAAAACTGAAATAAATCGTATCAATTTCGTCAGCATGTCTCAGAGGTTCAAAGAAAATCGATTTCCCCATCTCGTTCCCTTCAGTATATTTACTCTGCCTCTCTACTCTATAAAATTCTATTGACGGTCATACGTTCATTGGTCCGCCGACTTATGCTGGACATGAGCCGGAGTTCAGGTTCGGATAAAGCTGGCTTTAGTGGTGCAGAGACATTAGAGACAAAACATGGACGGCTCGTGTTTGCTGAAAAGGTTGGATGGTTGAATGGGGGGCATTGGAGCCTCTGGGAAACCGCAAACCTGGAGAAAAAAACCTCCAAAACCGAAAAACCGAGGAAAAAAGGCAGTAAAACCGATCTTGAATTAACATTCCGAGCGGACTCAAGCCCTGCGTACATTGCATGTTTTTAATTTGACACTATCAGGTGAACAACTGGAACTATTTATGAATGAATTAAAACCCTTGGAGTTCAAATTGATGAATCTTTGAACTGGCGCCCACACATTCATACCATTTCAAAAAAAATATCCGCTGGCATTGCTATTTTAAGGCGTGTAAGTCATTTTGTACCACTTGATACTAGAGTGAATAAGTACAATGCACTGGTAATGCCATATTTTAATCACTGTGGTGCCGTATGGGGTAATATCAATAAGGGTCTAGCAAACAAACTTCAAAAGCTGCAGAATAGGGCTGCTAGAATTCTCACCTTTTCTAATTATGACGTTCGCTCAAGTGTTTTGTTGGATGAACTTGGCTGGGAAAGGCTGAAATATGTAAGACTTAAACAGTTAGCTGTGACAATGTATAAAATCCATAATAATCTTTCCCCATCGTATCTGAGGCGGATCTTTACCAACAACTCAAATGTACATTCACACAATCTTGGAAATTCTGAGTTAAATTATTATGCCCCAGACCCAGAACTGAGTCTGCAAAAGGGAGCCTACACTACAGAGGATCTGTTCTGTGGAACAGGATTCCCTCAGAGATTAGAAAACTGCCTAGTTTAAATGTTTTTAAAACTTCATTTCATGGGAAAGATTTTTCTGATACACCATTGTAACTTTTATTACCAACAATGTAAGTTTTTGTATTTTTAACATTATAGCTAATAGTTCCTAATTATTCACGATGTAAGTTTTGTATTTTTAATATTATTATAGTCAATAGTTCCTTAGAGTATCTTAGTTTAGTTTAAACGCGATTCCTAGGAAGACCATGTAAAATGATACGATTTCGTGTATAAATAAAGATTGATGATGATGATGATGATGATGATGATGATGAATTCTTTGGAAAGATTGGAAACAGCCTTAGGATTCTTAAAGGATTGTTCAGTCGCAATATTCAGGGAAAATCAAACACCCCTTATAACTATTTAATAACTATTCTCCTGTCACGGGGATTTGTGGATTTACTAACGTTCATGAGGTGGATGGCACAACCAGCTTCTTGTCAGGTTCAATTTTTGAACAATTTTGAACCATTCAGTTTATTCTTGATAATTATTGACTTCAATCGAGCGGATTTTGAAACAAAACGGGTTGATCGTTCAGCATTTCTATTAGTTTACTTTCTCGGTTTGGTCTGTACGTACTGTTTGCTCTACTTAAAGCCATATTCGATTTAGTATTCATTGAAATTGTGTCATTTCAGCTCCAAACTTTTTATCATTTACCTCTATCGTAGTTTTATTATGTATTTCGCGTGAGGTCAGTACAAACATCCTTTTGGTCGTGAGTGCTTGATGAACTGGGCCCTCCAGACAAGGAAAAGAAAGTCATTTTAGAGATACGCAATGATATCAGTCAATTTCAGTGTAATGTGTGGCTTTTGACAAAATCGTCATCCCTTTGCGACAAAAGCAGCAACGACCCACTTAAGAGTTTCTGGAAATGCTTTGCCTGTGGGTGTTTCCTTTTTATTGTTTCAGAAACACCCCCTAAAATGAAGTCAATGCAATATACGTGCCCTTAGGTATCGCAAATCTAGAGTCGTTGACCATACCCCCACGCTTTTAATTGTTCTGGTAGCTACTAATCACTCAGAGCGACATTTTTATTGTTTTGCGGTGACTCTTAACGATCTTAACGCAAATAGTGGCAGCCAGCTATTAACCCAAAATGAGGGCGTGAGTCGCAAGTTCCGCTCATATGAACTGCGGCTATAATCCGCTTCCTTGGCCTGTTTTGTTTGTACGGTTTTTATCCTTAAAAGTAGATTACTTACTCAATCAAAGATGTCTATGATGCTCCGAAACTTAGAAGAAAAAAACAAGAAATTCAAAGCGAGCGGAAAAGGAAAATCATGCCAACAAAAGAGGAAGCGTTCAAGATCTCGTGCCTTTTGTTTCGCTTTCCGTTTCCTGATCCGGAGGACACTGGACGAATCAGAAACGACTCGACTAGGAACTGCTCCGTCAAAGTCTTCAAGAAATTAAAATCTCGAGTTTGAGGCAAATTAGACATAGCAACACGGAAAGTTTTTAGAAATATATTTTTGATGTAAAACTTTGAAAAATAAGCTTAACTTGAGGCCATTACATGAAATGTACACTCATTGAACCCAAACTTTAAAGATAGTGCTTCAGGTATAGATTATTCTTGGTTACCTTTGGGTAAAACTCAGAAGGATCACTGGCTAAAGCTATCATAAACTGCTGCTCATGCCACCATAAATGACGATTGGCTCCTTAGATCATGGCGAAAAAGAAAAACACCAGAATTTAGGAATAGTTGCATGAACACGGCACGACCGATGACTGATGATTTTCAACTGAAAATATCGCAACAAATTTCTTCTCAGTTCCCCTTTCAATTTTTCCATCCCGGAAGTTTTTAGATGGATATAAATGACAGCTAAGAATTTGGGGAAAGAATGGATAAGGAACTCTAAGAGTATATCAACTGAAATAGCTACTGAATCAGCTGCAGCGGTGACTAATCAAGGAGCGGATAATTCGAGCCGGCCAGATTCTTGATCTCTAACGTTCGTCCAAACTTCCCTTTCCAATCTATCACTAAATTCTTAACTTCATTTAACCTCTGAAGGTCTTATTGGAAATTGTAAATCCGTAAAAACGTTCATGTTGCAAACTCAAGAAAATTACCATCACAGCAGAATGTTTTAGACTGTAGTGATGAAAATCCAAGAGTCTGTAAAAAACCTTTGCGTGAACACAAGATACATAGACTTACTCAACACTAAAAAAATCTTAAAACCGAAAAAAAATCACGCTAGCTGTCGGTTTGGTAAATTAACAAACACAGGGTGTGGATTATTTAGAGTGATTCAAAGCAAATTCAGCTCGTGAATTAGAGAGAAAAAGATGATAAGCGACAAATTCAAACTTGGACTGAACACTTAGCACGCTGTCGGAAACGCGCGCACATATATTTAGTCTTGGTTAACTCATTTCACCGACCTGATCGATCCCATATCAGAAAGATGTGCCATGATTAGTTTCAGGTAAAAGAAAGAAAGGGTGTTTTCGCCGACAATCTAGCGATATTCAATCAAACCAGTTCATTTCACTAGAAGACTGAAACAAACAATATCAATTCCATTTTACTCCCGATAATCCAGAGCAAAAATGATGTCACTTTTCCTGCCGGCTTAAATTTATCTTCACTCAACCTCCGGAATTTCTAGAGATCATTTATTGGCTCAGGGACTGAACTGATGTCCGCGAGTGCGTGGTTTTACATGCTTTATCGGTTCTATTTTTCTGACTTTACACGCGTCAAATGATAAAATGACAATTTATGTGCGGCTCTTGTTTGCGGAAAAAGTGGGTTGGTTTATTATTATTACTAATTCGAACCGACTTAAGCTTTACAGTATTGTGTCTATTTTTCATTTCAAGCAAGTCAAGTCATCAGCTGAAAATATCAAGGTATATACGCATTACCACGAGACAGAGGAATCCAGCTCTAGAAATTTAAACAATTTTTCAGTCAGAAATTTTCAGGGTAGACCAGTGCAACGTCTAACAAAACCAGAGTTGTAAATTGATTTCATGCATGTCAGTGATTCGGCGATGTACTGGCTTGGTTCATATGGAAGTGGGTTACGCAGCCCGGCGGCCAGCCGGCTTGGTTGTTCTGCCCTCCTAAGCGTGTGTGACTTGAATTCTACGGTTAGTCCTACCAATCAGTGATGACTGAATTCATTTGAGTGATTTCAAAATATAAAGTATTTTGTCTTTTTGGCTATGGTATCAGTATAATTTCACTCTCAGTTGGGTCTATGCTGTTTTGTGTAAACCATATCTAATCTGACTAAGTATTGGCTGAAATAATGTTACATTCAGTTCAACTGATGTCCCCAGTCTTTTAACTTGTACTCTGGTTCTCGGCTACAATGTCAGTTTTCAATCTGCGGACTTACAGAATGATGACTTGGAGTAATCAGAGGACAGAAAAGAGCAAGCTTACCTGGGAGTTATGTCATGCATGATGTATGACACCAGAATAAATGTGTAGATGTACATGGTCACCGTAACAGATCTAGACCGAACTGTGACGCGATTAGCTTCCAGATCATCAAGACCTTTGGTCGTGTCCTCATCTCGGGCTCCTTTCAACAAAAGCAGCAACGACTTAATTTTTCCGCAAAATAGGAAATTTTTAGAGTTCTAGAAAGTGCTCTCTCGAAAGACAGCCTCCATCTTTTTGTTTCAGAAGCACCTCATGTGATATTGTCTAATAAGCATATACGTGTCCTCTTGTTATCGCAAATCTCGGGTCGCTTACCGAACCCCACGTTTTTTTAATTGTTTTGGCATCAGCTAATCAAATGAAGTGACATTCTTACGTTTTTGCGGTGTTTATTGAAATGCCTTAAAGCAAACAGTGGCTTAGCAAGCTAATAACTTCAGCCCGAAGGCGTGATAATTACAGCTTCCAATTACACGAAATCCATGATCCGCTTTCTTGGCTTGGTGTGTTTGTATAATTTCCTTGTTATGAGTAGATTAATAGCTCGATCGATGCTGTGCATGCCGCTCCTAGCCTTGATGGTCTTGATGGCTCCGCGGGAAAATGTCGGCAAAAGTGGATTTACTAAGAGTTCCTAGTCTTCGTCCGTTCGCAAATAATTCTAGTCTGTGTTCCTCGCAGCAAACACCGGATGAAGCGGAAAACGACTTCAAGAAATTGCTCGTATACGGAGTGAATGAAAATTATGATTTTGTACGCAATTTACATAGTTTAATTTTCTAGTGTGAAACTCCGCGAAGTTAGCATAATAACTTCACTAATGATAGAAACCATTCGAACACAAAAGCGAAAGCTAGAACTTCTATTTGTAATTTTGAGCTTCAGCCCGAAAGAATTACTTGGTAGTTCTGCTTATTATTTTACATCCATGGGTAAATATAGCCTGAGACTTGGAAAAAAGTAAGCCTGAAATTTTAGGGATGGTTGAACCCGACCGATAACTGATAATTTCGAAGAACTGCAACCAATTTCCCCGGCTTTTTTTTCTTTTTTTTATTTTCATCAAGTGGAAAGAGCGGCCAAGAATTCAGAGACAGAGGGGAAAAAGAACTCTAGGAGTAGCAACTGAAAAACTGCTGCTGAGTCATACTCTCGTCATGATTAGTCAATCTTATCATTAAATATCATTTCTCTCCGAATTATTTTCATATATCCTCATTAATCAAAAGCAATTGCTTGTCATCATATTGTCGTGTCAGTCATTTAAGCGTCTTACTACACATAACATGTTTTGAAAACTTCCTGGATGCAATCTCGGGAAGATTGCCATCAAAGAAGAAGTGAATAGGCTCAAGTGATCGACTAACCGCGGAAGTCTTCTTAAAAACAACAACACGTACAACTCATAATGGACGCTATAGATTTAATAGAAGCTTTATGAAATCTAAATACGATAGAAACACAAGGGCTTGTAACTGGTATAGATGCATTTACAACGATTTAGAGCGACTTAATTGTAACCTGTGAAATAGAGCAAATGGAATTAAAGTTTGTCCCCTCAAATCGGTATAAAATGCGCGCAAATATATTTTGTCATACCATCAGTCTCGAGTTTCCGTGTTCAACCAGTTTGGTTCCATATCAGAAAGGTTAAGCTGAGGGATCAGGAGAAAAAAGGGTGTGTTCGTTCCGCTCGCCTTTAGGCGCGATTCATGTCGGAGTCCTACTGAATATATCGAAGGGGGTGTTTTTTTTCTTTATTTTCAGTCGCTCCATATATCTGCCTCACGCACCAAAGGAACTGAAATTCTTGAAGTAGCTACGTGGACGCTAATTTACCAAAGGGTCATAACGGCGTTTACCAACCCCCTACTGTTCAGTCCAGTCTGAAAACAAATGCGGACTATTAATGATAGACAGTGTTCAGTGTTTATGCGGTGAATCTCACGCACTGATCGAGGCGATGATTGAAAAATCCGGGTCATAAAGTTTAAAATGGCGTTTTCAGAGAGCATTTAAAAAGCGGAAGTCTACAAAACCGCGGGTGGATCGCTCACGCAGAAATTACATAATCAATAATGACAAAAGCTCTGGCGAAGCCTGTTGGAAGCGATTGAAATATTTGCCCAATTGTAACCTGAAATCTCTTTGCCGGAGTCCAGTCTTGCAACAGAAGTGATTAAGTTTGCAGAAATATCTATTTATAGCTATAGGCCCCAAGCCAGAGCTAAGAATCCACTTGGCATATTCTAGCACTTTGTTATAGAGAGACCGCTTTGAAATTGGCGAGCCGCATTCCTAGTATTTGATTACATATTTGAACGATTGCAAAATCTGACATCCTTTGATTCCTAAAAGAATGTGTCCAAATAAAACCATTTTACCGAATGAATTTAAATATAAAGGCTTATTCATTTTACAGCCTTTCTTTCATCTTCATGACTTTCCATGGGCAGGAACCGTTTCTAATGAAACTCGAGATGAAACGTATTTGTTAGTATTGACCTCTAATTTGCTGTAGATAGTACACCTGAAACTACCCAGCAAACAGCACGTAATATATTTCCACCTGAAACAAAGATCTTTTTTTTTTTCTCTATAAAAAGACCCATCGTTTACACCAAAGCGGAAACAGCTTTTTTTTTAACCTTAAGAATTGTCTGAGGTTGTACTTCCACATAAAAAAAAACATTACGTCGGAACAGTTAAATACTATATCGTGACCTTTCGATAAACAATTGATGTCAAGTGTTACTCAGCAGATATGTACATTTGTCGAAGGTTATTTAAGGTACACTGATCACGTTTGCTTGAATTTTCAGAGCAATCAGTTCCAGCATACTTATGATAAATCATCTTTTAGCCTCCATTCCACATCTTTCCTCTGATTTCTTAATTCTTATCCATTCGAGCCTTTTAAACCGTTCAGAAGTCCTAATATTGCTCGTCAGTAAGATTTACTTCAGAACGTTTTTGGCAAGTAGCGAATTTAAAATCTCTGATTTCCCTTGATTTTTTTCCTTACCTTCGTGGAAGAAAAAACTGGCGAAAAATTCAAGACAAATAATTCAGTCCTTATTATTTTACAAACAGATAACAGGCAAGCCGTAAAGACAGAGTGAAGTTTTTGAAATCGCTGCTAAGAAGAGTGACCCCACAAGTTTTGCCTCACAACTGCTTGTGAAATGATAAGGACTAAATTATTTGCGTTAAGTATTTCGACAATTTTTGTCGTCATAAAGGTAAGTGAAAAGCAAGGAAAATCTGAGGTGAATCTGGGCATATATCATTTTTGCAGTAATTCAGTTCGTGGTGCCGGGTAAACTCTACATATTTGGTGGCCGAAGAGGGGCTTTTTTCTGAATGCTTTCCAAGTAAAACCGCCGCCCTTTCTTTATCTAAATTTAGAATAATTGTTTTCTTACACGATTGAATAAGAGGAAAAGTAAATAATGTATTCTTTTGAGATGGTTACGCATTTCCGGCTTGCAAGATTCAGAACGTGACTTGAATATTTGCGAACTCTCTGATGCACTCAACTTCTGCGGTTTTGATAGCTCGTGTTTGTTTCCGTTTCGTGATAATGCCTTGATGGAGTGTCACAATCGAAAATGTCTTTCAAAAATAAATTAGATATCAGAGCAGTGAATACTAGAAATAATAGAAGATTTACTAATCATCAAGCGAGTGATGAAAGAATGAAATTAATTCTAAAGCTCTTCACAGCAGTCACTAGTTTAAAAGCGACCTCCTGAACGCGTGCAGATCTCGAAACTTTCAAAAGGGATTAGTGCGTTTAATTTCATTGCTTTGTTTACTTTTATGATGTTTTCGACCGAGAAATTTGCGGTATCTTTGAAATTCTCACAGCTTTCTTTGTTTTTGTTTGTAGGAATAACATTTGCTTCTCAAAATTTGAATTTGTATTCGTAGCTAATAAAAGAGAAATCAAAAAAGTTTAGACTAGATCTCGCCAAAAATTTCTGATATTTCCGCGTGCGCAAAAAAAAAAAAAAAAAATCGAGAGGGAAAAGAAAGCACAGGCAAGAGTACTCAAAGAATCACTGCATGACCGAACTAATGCCTCACTGTCAGCTATAAAACGAAATTATGCTGTCAGCACAAATTTACTCAGTACACGACTCGTTCTCGACAATCTAGGCATCCGCAAACTTCCTGAATTTCTAAAACTTTAATTCAAACTCTTTCATTGGCACCAGCTTTTAACCTCATGCAACAAAATATCTTAGCCAGCATATGTTTTGGTGTACGTAAAATTCTATCCTTCGATTTCAATATCCGACCAGTCAACGTGACGGATGCGCAATTTTCCCAAACCCTTTACAATGTATCGGCATTGTTTTAAGTTGGCATCAGCGTTCTTCAATTTGCGTCAGCTCTAAGTAACAATTATCGAAATACTTTCAGGAGTGGCGTAACGAAGCTTGCAATTTATGACAAGATAAGATGAACCATATACAAATTAGGAAAACTTTTTCACCTACACATTTACACTAGAAAGAAAATGCGGCTAGCTTTTCATACAACTAGGTATATCAGTCTTTGAAACCTCAGGCCGGAATATTGGAGCTTTATTTTGAAAGAGTCGGAAAGTCGCATTCAAATATAAACTTAATAATTAAAGACTTCACGTTTTGCTGCCATTTAAGCAGAAATCTCTTTCAGGTTTCACACCCTCTTAAGGAAACACTGAAAACATTATTAATATTAGTTTAAGTGTTGGCCATTTTATATGGAGCTAAAATGAAAATAACTACGTTGTTCTACTATTCAGGGAGTGTTGCGTTTGTTTGCGGCCACATGGCCCAATTTGTTGACGTAAAGATTTTAACACCGGCACTGCAAAATTCAGAGTTCAAATAGAATATTTACAGGTTGCAAACAAAAACCGTGTTAGTTTTTTTAAGGTTCCACCGGTACCACAAGTTGGACCGCTCTCCTTCAACCGGCTTTCAGTGGTTATGTAAGATGAAAAGGTGTTTTTGTTTGATTGTGTGAGTTTGGTTTTCAAATCATGTTACCGATTCTTATTAATTGTCAAGTCATGGTCAGGTTTCAGTGAACCACGAATATGTCCCTTGAGATCGTGATCCGAGGATTCACCAAGCTTTGAGGAAACAAAGGCAGTTTGGAATAAAACTAATTTGAGGCAAGCAAGTCATTAAAAACATGTTCTATCAATAATTTATCGCCAATAAACGAACGTTTTTAGATTGGCCTTGACATTTCATTAAAAAACATAAACAAAGCCTCCGTAAAACGCTTTGCCGGAAATTGCATTTGTGTAAAAGACGTTTTTCGAACATTTCTAACAGCATTTGTCTCCTGGGTACAATTTCTTCATTGTAGATATTTCTTTCGTTTAAAAAAAAAAAAGCGAAAATTAACCGGCAGTTTTTCGAAACTGGATACCACTACATAGTCGACTGATTTTTCAAGAACTATTCGTATACAAAGCAATCGTAAAGTGACAGAGGGCAGTGATGTTTTTGTTACCATTGTTTTTACAGGGTCAACATCACGAAGCGATAAATGAGAAAGTGGCCGCTATCCAATGAGAAACACAACCGGTGTTCCAAACAAGTGAACTGACCAGTCGGTGGAGCTTTTTGCCGTGTACCTTTGATTGACAGCTACAACGTATGTTACATGTCACATAACTTATGCAAGACGCAGCTGATTGGCTTGTTGTAGAGAGGGTCTTTATTAGCTTCTTTTATTGGTTCTGGTAATAGCGGGGAAGACATGTCACATTTCATCTGTCAGCAATCGAAATCAACATTGATGAGTCTCCTGTTTCCTACCTCAAACGATTTTACGGTAAATCTAGTTTTAATTTGAGAATAGATCTCGAGGGGAAAATGTTCGTCTCCTTGTTTGTGGCATGGTGGATGGCCTGCTTAGCTACAGGAGTTTCAGGTGAGCGTAATTTCAATCGCGCAGTGCCACTGTTACATTTGCATCGCGCAGCGACGTTTTCTTGAGTTTGGTTCGGAGATGTTCCCAGCTTTACAACCACAACCCAGAGCATCCCCGGGTGGGGATATGGAGGCTGCAGTTTAGAAGGGTGAATTTAGAATAGGGCGAGTGGAGAAAGAGCTACGATGAACTGTGAGATAGCCAGTGGATAAGAGCGCTTGTTTTGAGAATAGACCAAGTGAAGCGCGGCAGCTGCTCATACACACAATGGTGGTAGCGAACGTACTACATCATGTTAATACGACGACTCAGTTGTTCGTTTAACGTACCGAACGTGGCCTGACATGCATTGAATGGGGCTTTATGCTAATGTTCTCTTGGAAACTTTGTAGAACTGTTTTGTTTTGTCTATAGTTTGGCTGTTTACGTTTCTCTTTGCGCAAAGTTTTACGCTAATGGCAAGCGAACATAGCGAACGCCACAACCGCAATCTACTCTCTTCCCGTTTTAAACGGAATAACCAAGGGTGACTGCCGGTGATCTTGAGATGATAAGTACTGCCAGTTACCTTAGATTTACCCTTAAAGTGAAGGTCAATTTCGGCGATATGTAGTCATTATTCGTCGTAGAATAACTGAAGGAATTTTTCCCTCTGTTGTCGAGTGGTTCTGAAGGGCTCGATCAACGTTCACGTAGGAGTATAAACTGTGGTGCGCAAGTGAGAAGGAATGATTCCAATGAGTTCTTGCGATTTCCTGCCCCTCTCGTAAACTAAACCATAATTTCCTCATACTTTTTGTAGCGAGGTGCTACTCTTTGGATACAGTAGAAGAATAAATACTGTTCACTCGGGGCTTGATTAGTCTTACTAACTACGTCCTAAACATAATTTTCAGGCTTTTCCGGATTGGTTCCTATTTCATTCATTCAAGAACCGAGCTACACCGTAGCCTACAAAAATAAGCCAGTTACGTTAAAATGTAGAGTGGATGGGAAGCCCCCTCCGTCCAGTTTCACATGGGAAAAAGACGGACAGGAAATCATTCTTGATTCAAGGAGGAGGATACAATCAAATGGAGCGTTGCACATTACAAGAATAATCCATACGCGGGAGAGCAAACCCGATGTTGGAGAATATCAGTGCTTTGCTTCAAATGTAAGAGGCAGAATTGCCAGTCGCAAAGTTCGTTTGGATGTCGCTGGTAAGTAATGAATAAAGTACGTGTTTGTAAATCGTTTTGTACGATTCAGTGAACAAATTCATTGTCGTGATTTTGGGAGTTCGTGTTTCCAACCTACGCGGCCAAATTACCGTGCTCAATCGCGCAGTTCCATTCGTAATCGCTAAAGATCTATTTCCGAACAAGCTCTCTTCCGGCTGTGGTGAAAATGATTTGGAAACCACAGGTTTTTTAATGTTGATCTCTTGGCTGACCTTAAAAAAAATGATGAGAGGGAAACGGCGGTAAAAAAACTGGGCATTCCAGTTACCAGCGTACATATCAGTTCTTAAGCCCATTTGGCGTATTTACATCTTCGTCATAATCACGCGATTGTTGCCTGTGGCGTGTTTTTTAGTTTATTCGTCTTTTAGAAAGAACGTTTCAATTATCTCTTCACTCAAAGAGTGTAATTTGTTTTAAAACATGTTTATAATATTTCAATGACCCCAAAGTTTAACCCTGAGAAGCGACTGAAATCGTTCTGAACGATTGATGGCTATTCAAGTATGAACGTCGATCGCAGATAAGCTCGGCGGTAGTGTTTCTCCACCACTGTCAAACATACTGTTTGCTTTACTTTCTTACACCAGCTTATTCTCTTTAAATGTTAACCTTAAGAGTTTTATTCGTAACTTGTGAGAGTAAATACGACGTCTCTGTAAGGATGGACAAAAAGGTTATAAGCTGTTGGGTATGGTGCACTTTGCCCCAGCTGAGAACTTAGTGAGCGGATGAGATGAGCTGGAATCATTCGTTTAGATCAAGGCTTAATGCTCTTATAGAGTGTTCTTGTCGTTTTTACGTTATCAGCGAAACATTAAATATGCTATCGATCGGGCTAACTATCTGAGATATTTGATCGTAGCAACATGAACGTCCCTTTACTTGCTTCGTTGCATCGTTCAAAAGATTGACAAGGCACACTAGGTTTCTGTGCTTCCGTTAACTTTGGAAGATGGAGTGTTCGAATTTCGTTGCAACGACAAAGAGGCACTTGAAATTATCTTTAAATACGATGTTTAATCTTCGTTGTTGCACGCACGTACAAATACCACGCTGTGAGGCCACATCTCGTCTTCTAGCTTCATTATCGTTGTTTTCAGGACACCTTTTGACCTTATCAAAATAAGACAAACTCGTCGGCGGAATTCCCAAATTGACATTTATTTCATGTCTGGAAAAAGTAAAAAAAACACACAAACATACACTAAGAAAAAAAAATTTCTTCGCCGAAGATTTCTATCTTGAAACGTTGTGGGTCCAACAGCAACACAACATGGCGGGCCCTTTATGTCCTCTCCTATACGGTGAGTTATGTATGATTAATCAGGATTGGCTCTTTGTTATTAGGGCCAATGAGAATCAACCATTGAATGTATCGATGATCACGTGCTAAATGTTTTGCCTTTTTTTTTCCTTCTTTTTTGCAAGAAATTTTGATCAGTTGTAGCTCAATTTTCCCAACCCAATTGAAAAACATGTGCTTTGCAACCAACATGATTTGTTTGTTTTTGTTGCTCCTCTCACCACATGTTACAGTGGTTTCTCTAAAACTCCCAAATTCTGTCAAGGAAAGGGATGCTACTTAAGGAAATTAGTTGGCTCTATTTTGATATTTTCTTAAATTAATGACCTTGCAGAAAAACATGGAAAATTTGATATCCAGCTGACACAAAATTGAAATATTGGTTGAGGACAAACTGCAGTAATTTTTTTAGGTTTTGATTAAACAGAGGTAAAATTAGAATATGACATCATTCATATTAGTCTGAGTTTTTGAATTTTACTAAAAAGCAAATTTTTTTGTCCTTTTGGCAAAATTTTTTTGTTAGTTTAAAGATGTTTGTAAAATAAAGAATAAGGGTATTCAAATTTGGTGCAGGCACATGGATTGTATGTTTTCAAAATCAAATACAGTGTATTAGGATTAACTTCGAGTAAAATATTTAATTGACAGCTTTTATTATGCTATCTTATAAACACATTGGCTAGTTGTGTGCAGAAAAGGTTTTTCATAGAAAATTATCAGATATTTATCATTTTGAAGATTTACTCTGAGTAGTAGATATAAATTGGGAGATTTCATGAGTCAAGAGGATAAAATGACTCTCATGAGAAGGGTGCAAACAATATTTACATCCAAGGACAAAAACTTTGTTACTATCATAATGTTCTAATGACCTAGGAGCACTTTGAAAATTAAAAAGTGAAAAAATGACAACAAATCAGTTGGAACAATCAAGCAAGGGTGCAAGTGGGCTAAAACACATTTGAACTTGTCAAAATCTCCATTTTAACCATTAAAATGCACCATAATGCCAACAAATTGATAATTTTAGATCACAGATGATGTTGAAATATGGTAAGAATAAAGTGGCTAATGATTGTGCCGCAGAGTGTCAGTGATGTTCTTACTACATTTTTTTTGTCATGTTTGGTTTATTACTAAATGAATGGATATGGCAACATGGAGTTGATTTGTTTTACACAACAAAAAAGCAAAGCACTGTTGATGATGACACCATCTGTGTAGCTGTCATCCTATAAATCTAAGTAAGAATCAAACAGAATTTGTGAATAATTATTTAAGCATCATACTAATTGTGAATTGTAGCCAGTCAGTTGCAGTGAACTGTTGTGTCTTACTGCAGAAAAGTGACGCCAATCCTTGGTTAAAACGGCGGACCGAACTTTAATAATCACTACCTAAACTACAGTTACACATTATGTATCACAACCTCAATATGCATGCAACTTAGCTATATACGTTTACTCTCTGGAACCTCTCATGTCATGTAACTTACACCAAGTGATGGTTCCTATTATTTAAATCCTAATTCATTAACGCTATAACATTAATTAAACCCTAGTTCATTAACACTATAACATGAACCATGTGTGTTTCCTTCTAGTCACTTAATGTTTTGCTTATCATATAATGAATATGTTAGATGCAATTTATTTTCTATTAACAAATCATTGATATATGATCATCAATTACTAAGAATTGTCAGTTGACATGTACGATAAATCACATTGAATTGCACAAGTACCGTTGAGCCTGTATTAAACAGTACTGTATTAAGTGGTCACCCCATATTAAGTGCTCCATTTTCAAAGTTCCACCCAAAATTGTTACCCTAGCAGTTACCTTTATTGAACACGAAGGCACGCTATAAAAGGAGACTTAGGTCCCACTGGACCATTTTTCAATCAACCGTCGTGTGATGTAGAACTCTTAGAGTTAAGTCAGCTTGAGCTACAGCTACTCCAAAGCAGTGATCGAACAGCAGGCGCATTCCTCAAATTGTTTTATGTCTTCATCGCAATACAAGAATTTTTGAAATTTGTATTTCCTTTCTCCAATGGAAACTGTCGTTATTTGTGGCGGTAAATTTGGGATCGAAGTAGGTGGTTGGCACATTACCTCATGCCACCATGCTGGTGGAAGTAAACACTAGATATCTCATTAGCTCCATTTGTTCGTCTACTGGCCAGTATTTAAATTTGACCCACACACGTCAACGGTGAGTGACAACTGAGCCTAGGTCTTCCCAGAGAAGACTTCCTTATATAGGGCGTCTTCGTGTTTAAGCAGTCATGTTCACTCTTTACTGAGTCCCAATAGTCTTTTTGCATTGTCAGCCACCTGTGTATAATGGTCACTTAAAGGAACCACTCACTAAGTGAACCTAAGAATATAATCTTTCAAGTAAAACTGAACTGATCCCCTTTTAGCTCCAGAAATCAATGATAATTAGTATTTTTGAGCAAGTTTTGTACATTGAGTGGTCAACCATGGCATAAAACAGCGTTTTTTATTGTTTTTATAAATACCCTCATCTGTGAAACTTGTCTTAAGGGGTCAACCTGTATTATTAAGTAGTTGCCCCACCATTCCCTTTGGCGAGAGCTTAATACAAGTTCTACTGTATTCTTTATATTCAGATTGTTCTTGCTTATGAAGTGAGTGTAAAATTTGAAGCATAACAGAAGAAATTCCTTTTAATATGTACAGTTCTGTACATCAGTTGGTTCATTTGACAGCTGTCTTCATCAATTTATCAAGCACTTTGCCACAAGTGACTCGATCTTAAGCATCTTTCGTGCTGTTAAAACTTTCCCTTCGCATCTTATATCTTCAAGTTGATGAGTGCTCAGCTAAGTGTATGAACTAGTTGTTAAACTGACTTGTGATAGTGATACATGTACTTTGAGATATTATGGTGAGCACAAACATCTTCAACATGAAAAAGCTACAAAATATTTTGTTCTTGTTGACTGTGAAAGGTCTGGACACCATGACCAGCTTGCATCAACATGTCTAGTCCTGAACCTGACACCTTTAATTATGATTTATAAACCATCTGAGACACCTGGAGGGACCTGATTGATCAAAGACCTATCATTTATTTTATGAAAGGAATATAGGCCCTCTTTCTCTAGGTTTACCAGCGTAATAATGCACTTGGGATGTTGGAAGAACAGAAGAAAAGTTAAATCACTCCCACAGCTCATGATTTATATAAACTTTTATCATATTCTCAAAATATTCCCCATGGGTTATTATGCTGGTAAACCCATACAGTACTGCTCAGATATATGTGGATTAAGCACACTCATTTCATATGCTTGGGTAAGGCAGCATAGCCAGACATGCATATATGATTTTTATGCTTGCATGGACAAAAAAATGCATGACTTGTGTGTCTTAATTTGTTTTTCAGGGCTGTAAGTTTCCTTTGTATGACATTTTTGTGTAAAACAAAGAACTTTTCAGTTTGAAAAAGCAATTAGTTGACAATGGAAATTTTACATAATGAAAAAAGCTATATCATGTTACACTCAGGCATAAGGTGCAGTCTGTTGCTTAATTTGATTAAGATTGCATGAGCAGGCCATCTTAGCATCTCTTTACAGTTGTCTTCAATCATTTTTGAAAAACAAGTTTGGATAGAGGGATGGATACATTAATCAATAGATCCCGCCTGGTTAGCTCAATTGGGAGAGCGCCGGACTGCTGTGCGGGAGGTCAAGAGTTCAATACCGGCCGGACCAACACTCAGGGTCTTAAAATTAACTGAGAAGAATATGCTTCCTTTCTTTAACATCTAGAAATGGTTAGATATTCTAGTCTTCTCGGATAGGGACGAATAAATGGAGGTCCCGTCTCCTGCAGGGTTAGGGGCAGGAGACGTTAATTTCCCACGCACGAGATTACTGTGTGATGGATGTCCTCCCTGGGGTGGGATGGGTGGGTAACAGGACCCCCGTTGATACCAGTGTTTACTACACTGAAGGGGCTATCCTGTATAAATATAGATGTCTGTATAAATATAGATGTCTGTCTGTATCCCTATGACGTGATTGGCCTTCTTCCTCAAATTTATGATTGGTTTTTCCTAGCTTTAGGTGAATAACTCCAAACCTTTGCTTGGCTATTTTTGCTCAATTAATTTGAGTCAAATGAAATTAATTGCTTTTATTTGCATTTTCCTAAAAAAAAAAATCAAGGCTGTGCACCAAGAAAAACTACAGGGAGCCCAGCACTCTGAAACTTTGAAATACTGGGTGCCCAGCATAAGTTTTCATGTGAAAAACTAAAATTCCCAAGTTGCCCAAGAGCAAAAGGAAGGCATCAGGGGTCACTGGGCACTCAGCACTAGACCACAGCCCTGAAAATTCAATGATGTGATTGAGTTATTAAGAAAAGAGTATTTTAGTTAAAAGAAATGCTTTAAAATTGTCAAGTTGTCATAATCTATGTAAGGCATGAACTCCTCAGCGACCAAATCTGCAGTGAAGAACTTCATTCAGGAGATCCTACTTGAACTTATTAGCACTCTTGCTTTACATTTGAGTTGAGTGATGTGGTTCTCAAAAAGGAACAGGCCAAATCTTGTCATAAATGTTAAAAACATTTAAAAGGAACTGTAACAAAATCAGGACCCAAAAAGGGGTTTAACCCATTAATGGCCACAGCTTTTGTGGAAAACTTTGTTTTGAAGTTAGTCGAGCAGATCTCGGGTCACTGTTGTGGTTTTAAAAGTTCAAACTTACCAAAAACCCCTTGACAGCTCGTACACTTGATGGCCTTTCGATCCAAATGCACAATGGCGGCCTGAAAATCTCGGGCACGCGCAGAAAGCAAAATTTCGTTTTTGGGTTGAAAAGTAATGCCCCACTTATGACTTTTACTTTTCTCTCTTTCTCCTGCCCTTTTTTTTCCCTTTCCTTGCCTGAAGTTTCTCCTCACTTGCTGGAAATTTAGTAGGCTTCATTTTGGTGTAGAGATTTTTCAGAAACTACTCATTATTTTCAAACCACATGCTCAGAAAGGTAGGTGGGTAATGGAACAAGATTTTCGTCCAGATTTTCAGGTCAAAGTTACATGGTTTTTTGGCTATTTCTCCAATCTCCTTCACTCAATTGCGCTCATTCTGTTATTGTTTGTAAGATATTTTCAACCTGTTCAAGTACGTGCTCAAATTCGTGCTCCAGGGTTAAAAGTGATGATGTCACAAGGTGTAGAAAGGGTGTGGGTCCCCATGGGCGTATACTGGTGCACTGGACATCAATAGGTTAATGTGTAAATTTTCTGATGAAAGAAGAAAAAGTCTGGCCAAAGGTGACAAGGATTTGTGGTTTGCCCACCCTTCAACATTTTTTTCTCTCGGTTTTTGCATGCTGTAACTGCACTGAAATTATGCCTCCTTTCAAGTGAATTTTTAGGGTATGTATCTAATTGTCTGAGTATTGTGAAATTCGCCCCTAATGTCAATGGAACAATAACAAGTAAAGCTGAGTTGGCATTTTTTTAATGAAATATTTTCTTTCTGGCTGCCTCAAACTGTGGTATATATGCATTTTTTTACTACTGGAACTTGACAAATCAATTATTAGGAGTGTTGGAAACGCGGATATCAACACTAGTCACTCTCAGTCTCGTTGAATATTTTTTAATGCTCACAGCTAAAATCACTCCCTATCACTTGAATCTCTTCTCAGTCACTGTCACCCCTTTCTACTGAATACACCCGCGATCAGATTTCTAAGGAAATACAATCTACGTCATTGCTAACATCATCTGCTGACATAAAACATAACGCTAATCAAGTGTCATGCGCTTGTGACTGTCACATTCTTATATATTTCTAACAGGAGGAAACTTATAAGAATATGGGGAAACAATCACAGGCTTTGAGAGATTGATACTTAGTTGTAATCAGTAAAGATTAGATGTGAAGCCTGATTAATTTGACAGAATGGCATTCAGTTCATTTCACTGTAGAAGGGCTTCATTCCTCTTACCAGCAGAATAACTCAAATCTCCATCTAATAACCTTTTTATGATGTAAAATAGTGTTGGTTCTCTAAAAATAGTGTGCTTATGAATTTTTCAGAAAGGCATGCACTAAGGTTGGGAGTTAGTTACCTTGCAAAAGACACCTGCTTCAATAATACTTCCCAATATTTTTGTGTTAACTCCCTCTGCAGCCCTTCTATATGATTGTATTATATTCAATATTAATGTCGATTTTGATTGCTTTTCTCTTGACTTGTTTTGTTTTAAAAGGAATGTCAAAGAAGTTCCATAAGGAGCCCCAAAACACAATAACTTGGGTAGGATCAATTGCAAGGTTTTCTTGTCAAATCCAACATGCTGTTCCAGTAGCCACATTAGTATGGGAAAAAGATGGCAGCCCTTTAGAACCTAGTGACAGATTTGTTATATTGAAGGAAGGAGTACTGCAAATAAAAGATGTCAGAAAAACAGATGAAGGAAACTACAGCTGTGTGGCAGAAAATGTTGTCAAAACACGCCGCAGCAACCTTGGAAGCCTCGCAGTCCTAACTGGTAAGTGCAGTACAACTGATGCTTGATATTACCAGTCTTATAATTAGGGTTTAGTGATGACCCCTTTTTTTACACAGCCTCATATTGGCTTTATGATTTTGATACGCACCAAATACTTACAGTTGTGTACTTAGTTGCCAAGCCTTTGATTCAGAGTGAGGCTGAAGGTGACTTTGTTGTGATAGAGACCTGTATCTACTTAGCATGATAACAAAGTGATTTACATTTGAAAGGCAGCAAGGTTTGTATCATAACAAGGTCAATCCTAGCCTCACTCCCATTCAAAGGCTTGGCAACCAAGCACACAACTGTAAAATAGACTATTGATCGTTCTCAGGGAATATGTAAAGAAATATTGTTACTGGGGTATTTTGTGTGACTGTTGAAGTGGCCAGTATTTATTTTAGAATAATTGCATGATGTGATCTCTAAAATGATTGAATTGCAGCAACAATTAATTCCTATTCATTTGAAATAATCTAAGCCTGATCTAACTGATGTGTGACAGCATGCTTTGGAGGACCAGGTAACCTGTGGGAATCTTCATGAGAACTCAAGAGAATAAAATCATGCATGACAGGGCGGAAAACGTGTGCTCTGTAAGTACCTCCTGTTGTCCCATACAAAGCCTTAGAGAACTTTTCAAAGCTTTGTATGGGACAATGGGAGGTATTTACAGTGCACGCGGTTTCCATCCTGTCATGTTTGATAGAATGAAGTCAAAGTTGAACACACTACTGTATGCTACTTAAGGCTGAAATGACACTGTTTAATCACATACATCCTAGCCTTCCTTTATCTCCTACAATTCTTGTTAATTTTATAATATCCTATAAAACTCCAGTATTAAATACTGGAGTTTTATAGGATACTACAGGGGTTTCATTAAAATTTAGAGCAGGAAGGCATCTGGATTTCACAGGTGGGCGCATCTGTCTGCAAGGCCCAAAGGGCCTTGCCTACTTGGGGGGTTGAGGGGAATGCTCCCCCTAAAATTTTTTAAATTCTACAGTTGCAGAGATGCATTTTCCACCATTTTGAAGCACAAACTAACACCCAAAGTTACCAGCTCTTTTTAAATTATGATTTGATGCATCAGTCAACAGATAAATTAGTAGATTTGCTTTTGCAACATTTGGTTGCATGGTAAGGTCACTAGAAGCTGTTTTGGTAACATCATGCATTTCATTATTTGCCAAGTTCTCGGAAGGCATTGTTTCTGTGCAGCTATCATTTGCTGGGATCTCGGATGACACGGTTTCTGTGCAAATATAGAGTGGAATATAAGTGTAAACGATTGTTAAGTTGTTCGTTTCAGAGGGTATATGATTTCAATAAAAGTATAAAAAACGAAAAGGTGTTGGCATTAGATTTCTCCTATTTTCTAATCTTACTAAGATGAATCTGCTAACAAACACACGGTGTTAAAAAGTTCTTTTCTTTACAGTTGCCGTGAATGAAAGATTTCTGTTAGCACACGAGTAGAGTTTTTGCATTCCACCACAGACACAGACAAAGGAAAGTTGGCAGCTTCTACAACAAATTGACTTTCAGTTCCCGTCGCTAGCAGAAGATTCAAATTTCGAAAGTAAATCAGAAAAGAATGGAGCTTTCGGGACAATTTTCAATCACTATAGGAGCAGCATGTCGATCTTTCTGAATATAACTCAAACTTTAATTTAGTGCAAACCAGTTGTACCATTTGCGTAGTGATACGTCTTGAAACTCAAGCTGGCGGGGAAGAAATTGGTCACGTGCTAGGCAACCAGTTGAAAGAGCTAGCCGACTAAGATAACAATCTTAGAGAAAATAAACTTCGTGTATTTGATAAAAAATGGAAGAACTAATTTATTCCAAGTACTGCTATTTTTTTATGTTTTGGCTTTACTGAAGACATTTACTGTGACAAACCATGAACCGGAGATTTCTGAATCCAATGTGCTAATTTATTTTAATTTACAGCATTGAAGACCTCAATATTAATATCTCATTTGTGAAGGGCAAAGATATGCCTAGTCTCCCTCACAGCCGTTTTTAGTCTCGTCACGCAACGCTCCTCCCCACTCATCAGGCAGATTTTAAAATCTGCCTGATGAGTGCTTAACGCACGAAACTCAGAGTTGCAGTGAACCACGTGTGTTTCTTTCTAGTCACTTAGTGTTATATAAGTTTAAATAAATTTTTTTTAGAAGACACATTAGGAAAACATAGGAAAGTAACTTTTATATTTTTCTTATGGTTGAGATGTTAAAAGCAGCCAGGCAATGTCGTCTTCACAGCCGGTCAATTTGCCCGGTGCCCGGTGCCCGGCCCTTAATGAAACCTCTGATACTATAAAATTTTTTTTGGGTAAAACTTCCTATATTTCCTATAAATAGAGCCTCAGAGTTGACATAAAAAATAAAATAAGAAATTTCAGATTCCAGTGAAGTCATTTTAAGGCTTAAAGCATTTTGTAGAGAGTTAGTTTTGCTAATTGCAATCAGACTCACATACTTAAACATCATGGTGGATTATTATGCTTGAAGTCGTATGAGTTATCATGTGACCCTACATTTTTTAAATCACAGGGCACAAACCTGTTCAGAGAGCATAACTTACTTGTACACCAAGTAAACATTTATTGTACTTAAGTTATTGACAGTACCTGCTCTTGATTAAGATTGTGAATCAGATACAATGAAATATATGAAGTTCATATATTTTGAACTGCGGTATTAGATACGTATGATGCACGATCCTCGCAGTAGATAGCGCTATTTAAGCAATAGCGAAAATCAGACCTGAAAAAAGTCAGGCCAATCCCAGTTGGCTTGTTAGCTCAATTGGTAGAGCGCTGCACTAGTATCGCAGTGGTCAGTGGTTCGAATCCCGTACAGGCCTGATTTTTTTCAGGTCTGATTTTTGCTATTGCTTAAATAGCGCTATCTACTGCGAGGATCGTGCATCATACGTATCTAATACCACAGTTCAAAATATATGAACTTCATATATTTCATTGTATCTGATTTATCACTTTCACGGGTTTATTACGAATCAACTTAACGGCCTGCTCCCAGTTGGCTTGTTAGCTCAATTGGTAGAGCACGGCACTAGTATCGCAGAGGTCAGTGGTTCGAATCCCGTACAGGCCTGATTTTTTTTCAGGTCTGATTTTCGCTATTGCTTAAATAGCGCTATCTACTGCGAGGATCGTGCATCATATGTATCTAATACCGCAGTTCAAAATATATGAACTTCATATATTTCATTGTATCTGATTTATCACTTTCACGGGTTTATTACGAATCAACTTAACGGCCTACTCCCAGTTGGCTTGTTAGCTCAATTGGTAGAGCGCGGCACTAGTATCGCAGAGGTCAGTGGTTCGAATCCCGTACAGGCCTGATTTTTTTTCAGGTCTGATTTTCGCTATTGCTTAAATAACGCTATCTACTGCGAGGATTGTGCATCATACGTATCTAATACCGCAGTTCAAAATATATGAACTTCATATATTTCATTGTATCTGATTTATCACTTTCACGGGTTTATTACGAATCAACTTAACGGCCTGCTCCCAGTTGGCTTGTTAGCTCAATTGGTAGAGCGCGGCACTAGTATCGCAGAGGTCAGTGGTTCGAATCCTGTACAGGCCTGATTTTTTTTCAGGTCTGATTTTCGCTATTGCTTAAATAGCGCTATCTACTGCGAGGATCGTGCATCATACGTAAAATTGTGAAGTTATCATGTGACTTCCAGCTGATAAGTTAAGGCAGGGGTCGCACTTTGGCCTTATTTTTTTATGTCGCATCATAAGTTGTCCTACAAATATGTCGCGACATTTACACTATGGGAGTCATGGAGGTCGCACTTGTGCGACATAAATGGTATTTGAAACCAGACTGTCAACTCTTAATATTTCACGCGTGAAAAGAGCACCAAATAAAACTTTGTAGACATGAAGCTAGTGCTAGTTATATTAGCGACATTTCTTCATTCTCTGTTTAATTTTTTCAATGAACAAAACCTTATTGATTTGTACGCATTGTACAACACTCGTTAACGGCAAATGTTGGCTCTTGCTGCTTTAAACGGACATCGACGGATGTGAAAAATGGGAAAATATCTGCGAGCCAAAGGGTGAAAACAAGCCATTCCCATACTGAAAATAATCAGGTGAATAGTGCAAATTTGTAAATTGGTATGGGTTGAAATTCGCAATAGGGACCACATAAAACGTGTGTCGAGAAAACCTGACTAAAATATTGAACCAATAGCTAGCTGTGCACACGTGTTGTCTTTGCAGAATTGCGAAAATCCAAATTTTTGCTGGTATTTCAGATTTGATCGACGTTGCGAAAGAAGAAAAACAAAAATTGTTATTTTAAGGCGATAAGACGAGATATGGCTTGCCTCGAGGCAGGACATTGGCTTTTTTGATCTTTAGGTCCTTCGGACATAGTTATGTCTGGTTGCGACAAAAGGGTCACACTTGACGCAAGCACGCGATGACAGATTTTATGTCCAATGTAAACACCAAAAGCGTAAGTGCGACCCCTGCCTAAGTTTCAACTCTGTCAACATCATTACTGACAACAATGTCAGGAATGATGTAAGAACATGCATTAAACTGTTGATTAGTCACATAGTGTGTAAAATCTTCCTTTAATTAAAGCTCCTTTACTCCTTCCTTGATTCCTGTAAAATTCCCACTATATTTTCTACTCTTCACCTCCCTTATCTATATTTGCTGGGAAAAATGGCTAGGTCTATGTAATCAATATTTGCATTTGACATTTGAAAAGAGTTGAAAATGTATTATGTATAATGCAAACAGATATTGAGTTGCACAAACAAACAATGTGCCCCTACCTAGTAGGTTGCAAGTAGAATGATAGTATGATGTCTGCATTTGTCACATTTGTTTGTCTTAAAATGAACATATTGTTGCTTTTTAGATTCATCAAGAGTAAGGACAAGCCCACAATTTCTTGGAGAACATCAAAACATAACCGCTATGAAGGGGGGCTCGGCTGTAATAGAATGTGCTGCAACTGGATATCCCCTTCCAAAGGTGCTCTGGAAGAAAGTGGATAAACATTCTGGGAGAACTTACAATGTTTCTAATGTCACTTATGGAGTCAACAATCTCAATTTTACCAATGTTGAAAAAAGTGATGAAGGACAGTATGAGTGTTATGCACATGCAGATGGAAAAACCATTTCCAGAATTGTTTGGCTAAGTGTTATAGGTATTGTCAATGTTATTTTTGGTCCTTTTCAGTGAGATTGCCTGTTGGGGTGCTACAGCAGGCTATCTTGAGCTTTTCGGAATGCGTCTATTTTCTCTGGTTGTACCACCTCAAGATGATTTTGTAAGAATATTAATTTGATATTAATTAATGTATAAAACTATAAAAATAGAAATGTGACTTTTGGGACCATGGGCATCATGCCCAAGAAGTTAAAAAATCTTGATGTCAGTGCCACTTTCTTGTTAAGTTTTGATGACTCTGTACCCAATTATCCTGCAAAGTTAATGGCCTTTATTGAGGAAAGTGTCAGTGGGAAAATCGTTGTTGGCAATCATTTATAGTTTTGAAGTTAGAATTTTGTGTCACCAAGAGACTTTGATCTAACAGGCAACATTCATGGAGTTAAATTATCATATTGCTACTTATAGTGCCACCTCAATTTACAAGAAAACCTTCCGGATTGGTGTGGATGATTGAAGGTAAACCCTTGAAGTTGAATTGTGCAGCTAGTGGAGAACCAGTTCCTTTGGTGTACTGGCTTAAAAATGGGAAAAAGCTGAATTCCAGCGATAACCATACAGAAGTTACCTCTGGCAAGGGAAGAGCAGACTTGACAGAATCCAGTTCACCACCCAGTAATACACTGTACCAGTGCTTTGCACAGAATGAAGCAGGAAGTATTCAGACTGTAGCTTGTCTGATTGTTCAAAGAAAAGGTAACATTGAAAAAAAGATTGAAATTAAATCACATCACCTGAAGGCTGTATAATCAGTGCTAGCACTTCATGACATTTAGGCAATCCTAATTTTTAAAATTTACACAGAGCCTATGGATTTGAATTGCCTAAGCAAGAGTACTATGGGCATTTTATTTGAACAAAGTTTTACAAGTCCCTCTAATAGGTTTTAATTTTATTAGAGGAGCCATAAGAATGGGACAAGGCTGTGTGGTTAGGGCACTGGACTTGTAATCTGGTGGTCCAGGGTTTAAGTCCTCCCTGCTCTTCACTGAATTTGTTTGTGGTTGTTGCAAGTTCTGTGCTGTGTTAATAGCTAACTGGTCTGCCTCCTGCAAGTTAGGATTTTCAAATGCTCACATATTAGCCTATTTAAATGTATGTATGTGTGTTATAGGCATTCAACACTTGATTAATGGCCTTTAATTTTTTCTATAATTTATAGGCGATCGACCTGGCCCACCAGTAAATGTTGTTGCCCTACCATTATCCTCATCCTCCATTGTTATAAGCTGGAGTCCTCCCGTTGGAAACCATATTATCGGTGCATACACTCTGCATTACGAACAGTTAGGGAAACCAAGCACAGCTAAGGCCAAAGTCATTAGTAAAGATACCCACAGCTATGAAGTACAAGAACTGTTGGGATACACAAATTACAGTTTGTATGTGAAGGCTTATGCCAAAGCTGTTGGATATAAATCAGAAGAAATTGTGCAGAGGACAAAGGAAGACCGTAAGTTGATAATTTTATTGCATTTAAGAAAAGTGCTATTATATACAGTTGTGGAAGCCACCAACAGTTGGTATTTTTTGGTATGTTTTTATGTGTTTGACATACATTTGCACTGTTGACATATTTGACATACATTTGCACTGTTAATTAATATTCCAACAAAATCAAAAAGTTGTTTTACAAGCTAGCTTAAATATATATATATATTGGCTTTCTAACTGGAATTCTGTACGTATCACCATGTTGAATCATAATATGATGTTTTGCAGTTGCCACTTTATGTTCTTGATCTCTGTGGGAATTGTGCAACCAAAAGAGATATTTTCTGAAGATAAAAGTGGCAACCATATAAAGTCATGCAAGGCAAAATGTGATCTTTTAAAAATTAATGCATTGATAGTGCTTGTATTTGGGTATATACAGTTTTTATACGTTGGAGGTGTCCTCTAAATTTCTTTTTCCTGATTTGTTTAGGACCAACCAGAGCTCCGATTGATGTAAAAGTCTCCAGTCAAACTCCAGATGTAAGTGATAAATTGATTACACTTCACAACTAGTTTTCTCGTATTTTTTTTTTTTACTCAAACTGCATATTCCAAGTTAGAATGATTGCTCTTGCCAAACATGAAATGCAAGAGAGATGAATTGCGCTATGTGTCTAAGGAAAAGGCATTAATTGTGTTTGTCTCTTTTGCAAATTTATCTTGGAACAGAGTCTCAATGTGGAGTGGGCACCACCACCTAGAGATTATCGTAATGGTATCATAACAAAATATGTGATTTCCTATAAAGAAGAGTATCACAAAGGAGAGGCAAGCTCTGTGGAAGTTCTAGGGCAGACTCTTAAAAAGACTGTAAATGGATTGTCCAAAGGAACTTCTTACGCGATTAGAGTGGCTGCTGCTACAGTAAAAGGTGTTGGGCCTTTTAGTGGAGCTGTGAAGGGAAGAGTTCTCAATCAGACATCCAATGGTTAGTAGTGCAAGGAAGGTGATAAAACACTGATTACAATTCAGTAGAGGTGTTTGTCCATCAAAACTAAGTTATCACAAACCAAATGCTGATATTCCTCACAGATTCAGATGCAGTCATGCGATCAGCACCAGCACAGATGGAGTTAAGTGTATAGGCAGGGGCCGATGACGAGCCCCAAGAACTAGATTAAGATTGAGACCCTAAATTGATATTGGCTCACCAATATATATAAAGGCATGGATTGCTCTCTAGACTTGTTTGTGAGTGATGCAGTAGTGTAACTTGATTTGGATTTTCTTTCTTAAAACAGTGATCAGCCCACCAACTGTATGGATTGCAGACCATAACTCAAGCACAGCAATTGTGAAATGGCTTCCCCCAACATATGGCCAATACTCAGTAGAAGAGTATCATTTATTTTATGTCCACATGCAAGATCACAGCATGGAAAAAGGACCATTCATTGTTGACAAACAGCAGCGAACTTACATTTTACAAAGATTAAGTAAGTTAGAGAAATGTTGGCAACACAAACAAAATCAAAATGTTATTTCTATTGCCACTGATAAACTGAAAAGGTTGCATTTCCATTAAGAAGTGGTAAGTTCACCAGGATGCTTGCAGAACTTATAGCTAACATTCTGGACATATCATAACCATTGTTCTTAGAGCAAAATGATCATAAAACTAACTGCAACTTGAGTGGGGTAAATTTACTATAATTCAAGATTGTGGAAGCAGTGGATGTTTTAAAGATATTTCCATGGTGAAGTCAGGATTTATCAAAATTAGGTGCAACTTTATTTGGTTGATAGGGTAGTACAGAAGTTTTCCAACTTTTACATCAGTTGTGATGTTTAAAATCTTGTGTCCAAAACTTTTATAAAGTTTGTATCCACATGGTTTCCCATGCACATTTCAGCTACCTTGATCATGCATCTTTTTTTTTTTCTGCAGGTCCTGGAAGCCGATATCTAATTAAATTGATGGCTTGGGATGGTAAAACTTTAAGTCCTCCCGGAGCAACCTATGTCACCACTGACAGGGGTATGTGATAAAATTTGTTTTTCATGATCAGTGTGTAAACTTGATGATTTAAGCAGGGACTGGAGATGTGTTTGGAGCCACTGTGTGAACTGTATACAGCTGCATGAACTGTTTACTTACCAAGGCATTAAGTTGTTTATTACCTTTTTTAATAGGTCCAGGTGCTCCAGATCCTTCAAAAGATCCACTAATCCCTCCACGACCCATTCATTTGGTGTGTACTGTTGACAGTCCAACTTCAATCCTCCTTACATGGCAAACACCTTTGTCTTCAGGAAGCACCACGCACTACACAGTGACATATTTCTTGCGAAGCAGGATAAGACATGACCCTATCAAGAGAACAGTTTATTCTGAGAATATTGTCTTACGTAGACTTACTCCTGGAAGAGAGTACACAATCTCTGTTCAGTCTCACTATAGATCTGAGAAAGAGATTTTTCCAGGTGTCAGCACGGCATTCAAAAACTGTAAACTTCCACTAAGTGGTATGGAAAGTTGTTTTAACCTTAATTAGTGTAGTTTTTTTTTTTTTGGTGTGTTTTTCTTTGCTAAAAAAAAAACAACAACAACAACAGATTTATTATCTGAGGGCAGAATATGGTTTTCTGCGCTCTTGCGTATAATTGCACTTTTCTTTTATTTCAGAACTAAGCTCACCTCCGCAAAATATCAAATATGAATACCTGACTGTCAGATCTGTGGAACTAGAGTGGGAGGCACCTCTTAAACCTAATGGAAAGCTCATCAGCTTTGATATTCTCTACGCTTACAACAAGTCCTATCCAGATTCCATGTGGGAAAAAGTATTCTACCCCTTGGGCTTTTTCGGCAATAAGATTAAGCAGTTCAATCAAAGATTATTAGGCATCAAGAATGGGACAGAATTCTACCTCAAGATTCGTGCTGAGAACTATCATGGATTTGGACCTTTTACTAACATAGTAACAATCAAGCCGCCCTCTGTAGCAGAAAGGGTTGGTCCAAATGTTACATACAAAATCCTGCCATCCAGCCAAGTACAGCTGTCATGGAAGTGTCCAAGAGTGTTCAATGCTTTGGTGAAAAGCTTTACCATTCTTTTTACAAATGACACACACCTACAAGGTGATGAATGGCATGTGCAGACTGTTAGTAAACCATCTTCTAGAAGATTTCCAGATATAGTGACAACCACCCTGTATGTGAAGAAAACCTTCATTTATGTTAAAGTACGTGCAGAGTACAATGATGACGTTGCAGGAAAGTGGTCCAAAATAGTAAAAATTCCCTCTGGTAAGCTAAATGTGAATTATAAAATTTCTAGCAGTATCATGTAACTGCTCTCTGTTATCAGATCTTCAAAAGAGAGCAGTTGTGTCTGTCAGAAAGCCTTATTTTTTGCTTGCAATATTGCAAACCACAAGGCAATCTCTGACCTCCTTTGCAAGCACTGAAAAACTAGTTGATGTGGTGAACAAATGGAGGTTCAACACTGTTTATTTTTGTGTAGCAAAAATTTAATCTTCTCCGTTGAAACTACTTTATAACGAAGGAGTTTTTGAAGAAGATCGAAAAAATGGTCAGATCAGTAGTCTGTGTTAGCCAGGCTAAAGTACAGCTATAGATGTGTTTTTGAAAAGACAGTGGTTTCTTTAACATTGCCTTTCACCTCTCAGGATATAAAATAACACTAGGTGACATTTGGAGGGACCATTAGTAAAATGCAGGATGGGAAGGGGGGTTACTCAGTTGGACTAGCACCTTGTCTAAGGGGACTATATTTACGGGGAGTCATGTTAACCTTCAGAAGCTGAGATAACAGCTTGTACTGTTGACAGTCCAACTTCAATCCTCCTTACATGGCAAACACCTTTGTCTTCAGGAAGCACCACACACTACACAGTGACATATTTCTTGCGAAGCAGGATAAGACATGACCCTATCAAGAGAACAGTTTATTCTGAGAATATTGTCTTACGTAGACTTACTCCTGGAAGAGAGTACACAATCTCTGTTCAGTCTCACTATAAATCTGAGAAAGAGATTTTTCCAGGTGTCAGCACAGCATTCAAAAACTGTAAACTTCCACTAAGTGGTATGGAAAGTTGTTTTAACCTTAAATAGTGTAGTTTCTTTTTTTTTTTGGTGTGTTTTTCTTTGCTAAAAAAAAACAACAACAACAGATTTATTATCTGAGGACAGAATATGGTTTTCTGAGCTCTTGCGTATAATTGCACTTTTCTTTTATTTCAGAACTAAGCTCACCTCCACAAAATATCAAATATGAATACCTGACTGTCAGATCTGTGGAACTAGAGTGGGAGGCACCTCTTAAACCTAATGGAAAGCTCATCAGCTTTGATATTCTCTACGCTTACAACAAGTCCTATCCAGATTCCATGTGGGAAAAAGTATCCTACTCCTTGAGCTTTTTCGGCAGTAAGATTAAGCAGTTCAATAAAAGATTATTAGGCATCAAGAATGGGACAGAATTCTACCTCAAGATTCGTGCTGTGAACAGTCATGGATTTGGACCTTTTACTAAAATAGTAACAATCAAGCCGCCATCTGTAGCAGAAAGGGTTGGTCCAAATGTTACATACAAAATCCTGCCATCCAGCCAGGTACAGCTGTCATGGAAGTGTCCAAGAGTATTCAATGCTTTGGTGAAAAGCTTCACCATTCTTTTTACAAATGACATACACCTACAAGATGATGAATGGCATGTGCAGACTGTTAGTGTACCATCTTCTAGAAGATTTCCAGATTTAGTGACAACCACCCTGTATGTGAAGAAAACCTTCATTTATGTTAAAGTACGTGCAGAGTACAATGATGACGTTGCAGGAAAGTGGTCCAAAATAGTAAAAATTCCCTCTGGTAAGAATTATAAAATTTCTAGCAGTATCATGTAACTGCTCTCTGTTATCAGATCTTCAAAAGAGAGTGGTTGTGTCTGTCAGAAAGCCTTATTTTTTTGCTTGCAATATTGCAAACCACAAGGCAATCTCTGACTTCCTTTGCCAGCACTGAAAAATTAGTTGATGGGGTGAACAAATGGAGGTTCAACACTGTTTATTTTTGTGCAGCAAATCTTCTCCGTTGAAACTACTTTATAACGAAGGAGTTTTGTAGAAGATCAAAAAAAAATGGTCAGATCAGAAGTCTGTGTTAGCCTGGCTAAAGTACAGCTATAGATGTGTTTTTGAAAAGACAGTGGTTTCTTTAATATTGCCTTTCACCTCTCAGGATATAAAATAACACTAGGTGACATTTGGAGGGACCATTAGTAAAATGCAAGATGGGAAGGGGGGGTTACTCAGTTGGACTAGCACCTTGTCTAAGGGGACTATATTTACGGGGAGTCATGTTAACCTTCAGAAGCGGAGATAAGCTCCAGTAGCTGTGGACTGCCCCTTAAGACTTAACCCAAGTGGAGAAATAAAAGCACAATGTTAGTAATGATTGAAACTTTTACTCATCTTTGGAAAGTGTTTGACAGCACTGGTATGCCTTTTCTTTTGTGACAGATGATCATTCTCTGACAACAGTAGGGCCAAGGCTTTCAGAGTTAGATGACAATCCAGAAATGAATATAAAGCTTGGTATCATTATTGGGTGCACTATCAGTGCCTTTTGCATAGTAGTTCTTCTTCTCTTTATCCTTTGGAGAAATCCTTGCAGGTTAGTGAACTTTTGTTTTATTCTTCAAGGGAAATAGATAGATAGATGGAAAGAAACTTTATTAATGTGTCAGAGAACCTTCTAGTTTGGGAGGATTATCCCATACTAATGCGGGGACACGCATAAATGGATAAACATTATTTACAAAGAATATTACCTACTTAAGAATAAAATTAAGTCATGCATGAAAAAAAAAAAGATGAATGAAAAAAATGAAAAAATGAAAATGATGTTACTTGATGGTTGGTACTCTTGAATTCTGTGAATTAACTTTTTGTTGGTCATTATCCTGGTAGTAAAAGGGTTAAGGGCAGGAAGCATAACACTCAGTTGAAGTTTTGAAAGTATTTAAAGATGGATTTTGCATTAATGTTGAAAATTGTTCTTTGAGGAAGCATAGTCAATCAGATTTGTGATCAAGACAGGTAGATTGCTCTGAAACAAAAGTGCGTGAAGCCTTGTGAATGAACACAATTTGTATAGTGTCAGGTAGATGTTCAAGGCCCTAGGTAGTAGATGGTTGACCAAACTTACATGTGGATTTTTGTAGGTATTCTGTTCTCCAGAAGAGTGAAAAGAAAGCAAATGTCAAAACATTGCCACCCATGAATGTGTATCTGCCGTCACACAAGCAAATGGCTGTGTCTTCAAAACAAGATAATAGTGGATCGACAGAAGAAACATCTGCCAGTTCAGGGTTTTGCCAGTGTAGATGTACCTGTGGAGGTTGGTGGTGATACTATTGTATGCTAACAGTTTTCAAGTAGTGAGTTTGTAACTAAATAAATGTAAGAGGCTAGTTTTGAAGATCTCTTCCAGAAAATCCTGTCTGGAGGCCATGGCCAACACGTTTATGGGGTTGCAATAATAATAAAGTCTTTATTCCATCATAAGATAAAACTACATATCTTATGTTACAATGAATTTGGAAAAACTACAACAGAAATCTACATACATATTATGAATTAAAAAGTATGTCATTACAATAAATGGAGCTTAAATATCAACCTATTTGCAAAGGTGTTCATAAAGCGCTTTGTATTAATTTTCGGGCGTGCGCAGCCTTTTTTCCTAAGATTGTGTACATATGTCTTTTGGACAGGAATGATGTCTTTCAGGGGGTGGCAATGCGTTGATTTTAGTTTCTTCAAAATATTTCGGTCTTGTTTGTTTAAAAGGTTCTTGATAAAAACTGGAAATGAGATAAAACCGCGTTTATGACATCGGTCTAAAAAATTTTGTACAACCGTAAAATCAGACTCAGATGCCCCATAGACTGAAAGTGCATAGCTAAAATTAGCCAAAACAATGGATATAAAAAGATGATCAATCTCTGCCTGAGAGTAATGTACCTTTCTCAATGTTCGTAGGACGTGTAAACACTTGTTTGCTTTGACAAGCTTAGTTCTTACATGCTCATCAAATTTTCCGTCACTCTGTAAAGTTACTCCTAGTAAAACAAAGCTATTACATTGGGGAATATTATTAATTGGAGAGTAGAGTACATTATGATTTTTCTTTCTAACAACCAGCTCTTTACATTTGCACGGGTTGCAGACCATTCTATTGTCTTTACACCATGTTAAGAACTGTCCTACTAAGTCAGCAGATGGGTCACTATTCCTAGTGATAGGCGAAAGAATAGTGGAATCATCGGCATATTTAAAAAGCACAGGGCAACCATTAAAAAAAATCTCCAAATCGTTCAAAAATATATTAAAAAGATACGGTCCGCTTGCACTCATCTAGCCACCTTGTTATAGGATGTTAGAAATGTGTAGGACTCAAGTATAAAATTAATGTAGTACCTGAGGAACTATGATTTCCAAATTTTTCAAAGGGTTTTAGTTTACACTCTCACCTTTGAAGTTATCGGTGATTAATACCTAATTATAAGAGCCAGAAAAGTTTTCTTTTATTAGTTTATACATACTCCCCCACTAACACAGAAAAACGTTCATTTGTTTTTAAGCTGGTAGATGGCCATTGGGACCAACAATGGTGAGCAAAAGTTTTCTTTTGGATTTGAATTTTTATTTGGAAAAAATGTTACACGAAATTAGTTGATTTCACTTTCAGGTAAGTTAAGAGCCTGTGTCCAGTAATTTTAATACTGACTAAATTGTAGAATTAACAAGGTTGGTTAAGAGATTTTAATTCCTGACCTATATGGAAATTGGAGAGTCAAACCACCCTTACACAAACCAAAAATAGAAAAGTTGGCATGAACTGTCTGGAGTTTTTTTTTTTTTTTTTTTTTTTCAATCTGTAATTAATGCAGTCTCTGAATTAAAAATCACTTAGCCGGATTTTTTCATTTGAAGTTTTAGACAACTTTGAAAAGCCTGTACATTGTTTGAGCACTATGGAAGTGCTTTTACTTTTGTTTAGATTTAAATTCAAATCTCAGGTGCATAGTCTTCACATATGGAGATTATATAATTTTCAAGTCTCAAGTCTTCAATTTGGTGAGACTGTTATTAAATTGCAATTTTATGATATTGTAATTTTTTGTTTAGATGAGGACCAATAATCGAATACCTGGAAGCAGTGATAGTTCCACGCCAATAACACAGGTTTTTTCACAGTCTTCTCCAGATGCCAATAGGTAATAGATTGTTCAATTTGATTACGTATCATAATATAGAGTAAGTCAGTGACCTAAGTCTCTCACTCAGTTGCCTTGACAATGGGACAATCCATTGATCCTTTGGGCTGCAAATGCAAACATATAGTTCCATTTGTTGCCTCTCTGTACGGTGTATTTTCCTGACGCAGTGAAAGAAAAAAACCTCACCATTTGCAGGCTTTGAATCTGTTACCTTCCCATTAATTTAACCGGCATAGTTTGCTTATGACACTGGAGTTTGTCACTTTCTTCTGTGGGGAAAAACGTAACATACTGTTGTGCCCTCAGATGGTGTACTACCTCTTCATGCTATCCACATGTTATCGCTGTTATATGATAGACAAATTTCATTACAAATTTAAGTGTTTCAACTCTTTTAACCGTCAGAAGCGATTAACATGGAACTTTTCCCTTCACTGCCATACATTATTCAGCAAACAAGTGACAAGAATACTCAAACTTATCAGGTAGAAGTTATCTTGATCTAACACCGACTTCTGGTAACTAATTAGCAAGGAATTGTGTAGCAGCAGAGGGGAGAATTAACAATCAGATCTTGAGATTTAAAGGGTTAACAGAGCGTGTTTTGGTCTTGCAGTGAAGACAGTGGAAGTGGTCATGATCTTAGAGGAAGAGGAGGTTTGTAATCATAGTTCGTATACAGTGTCATGATAGTAAATGTGTTGTTGGGATTCAGTAATGAACAGCACGTTTTCATTTCAAGGTTTCGTTCGTGCTACAGATCTCAAATGCAACTTGCTGTTTAGAACTGGAATGGATTTTCCAGGCTGCATTTCTTTCAAGGTTAAACTCATGAATTGCAAATCACTATTAATCACCTAAAAGTCGGTACTTCTCTTTTCTTCATTGCGCATCCTGTCAATGTATGAAACATCCTCTGAATATTGGAAAATTTGTCAATGTTTAAGTGCAGCAAATATGAATGTAGCAATTCTGTGTAGCTTTAAAACAAAGCTGTGTTGTAAATGAAAGTTAATTCAGCCATATAGTAAGATGGATGGTCTAAATTGTTGACTTATTTTTTTGTTTTAAACTTCGTCAGTGATCAGCGTCAAAATGTCTTCCTTTAATATCGGCATATTGTTACAAGCGGAGGCTGTGAGAATCAACAAACTGATCAGTGTAGAGTAGTGGCCTTGATTTTGAATATAAATGTTCACATCAGCTATGTTTGCAGACCACTGAGGAAAAATTGAGATGTTGAAAAAGGCTTGATTTGTGTGCTGACTTAAATGCCATTGCTTTTGTTGTGACAGATCACACAAACAGTCCAGGATCTTCATCAAGTAGTCTGTCGGTTGAATTACACAAAAATGGGGAGATACATACAGTACCAGTAAGTGTACTATTCTATGAATTATACATGTGTTATTATATTCAGTACCGGGTATACTTAATGACAGTACCAGTAAGTGTACTATTGTATGAATTATACATGTGTTATTATTTTCAGTACCGGGTATACTTAATGAGTTTTACACCACGAAGGTGAGAAGTTCTTTTTACGCGCGCTGATTGGCTAGTTCGAAGGCGATTGGCAAGGTTAACTTTAGTTCGCTGTGTGATTAGTCGGTCCAGAAAACTCGCGCCACTATCTTAACCAATCAGATGCAAAACTCTCAACTATCGCGACTTGATCGCTCAGCGTTTTCCCGCACTTCTTACAATTTGCTTGTTTTCAATTTTATTCCTCGTTGACCAGCGAATCACGTTAACCTTCATTCTGATTGGTTTTCACTCATCGAAAACTGCTCCTGGCATGTTTTTTTAGATTCATTTGTTGCACTTACTTTCCTATCTCAGTTATCTTACATCCCTTTACTGGTGACGATTTCCTGCATCGACGGTAGAACCAGCTAAAAATGTTTTTTTTATTTTTTATTTTTAAGGTCTCATCAAAAAGCCAAAGGAAGAGCATATCTGTTGATGTGTGAAAGGAATTATTCTGATCCAAGCGCTTGGACCCAGCTTCTTCTTGATGGTCAACATTGTCGTTAAGTTTTACAATCTTTCATGAAGGAACTCTTATGAAAACTATATTATTTCCCAAGTTGAAATGGTAAATTGGCCACCGTAACGATTACAAAAGCTGACGTTTCGAGCGTTAGCCCTTCGTCGGAGCCAATAGAGGTATTGTGGGTTGTGTGTGCTTTTAAAGGCAGAAAGTGGAGCTACGTTATTGGTTACTCCCACCGACGCAGCCCCAAACAGTTTCTTTCGAAACTATCAGCCTTTATTCATTTCTATTATTTCCCCTCTCCACATCACGCTTTTTTATAACTCAATACTTATTGACAAATCCCGTATAGTAGACATATTGCATTTTTATCCTATCACATTGAAAATGCCGCAACTGATAGCCTCAGTTCCAACAGTGCTCATTTGTTTCATGTTTATCTGAAGACTGTAGAATACTTTCTTGAAAGACGAAGTAACCCAAAATGATTCTAATTTTGAACACAATTTTGAACAGCGAATGTGAGCTTTTTGTACAAAGATAAATTGAAATTATCAAATCAGTATGCGAACGCTTAAACTGAATTCTCCACTGGTGAACAAAGCTTGATTTATTTTTGTACTTTTTTAATATTTTATGAACTTATGGAAGGTCACCTGATTGGTATTCAAACTGTTGACTGTGTAATTTAATCAATATTTATGCTTCAAAATTATTTATGTTTCCTCCGAACTTGCAATTAGAGAAGCTGTGGTAAAAAACTGGATACGTGATTTCCAAAACAAAAAACAGGCCTGTTGTTGGTTGTGGGAGTGTCAGTTACGTTGGAGACTTGAAAACAAAACATTTTGTCATCATACCTACATACATAACAGACATACTTACTTACTTTATTTAACGTGGAAATACGCTTAGCTTAAGAGCTAGTTTACAGGTATTCCACTTAATACCTAATGAAAACCTAACAACTAACAACGCTAATAATCACAGCGGGTAAAATCACAAATGAAATACTGATTAAAAGCTATTTAAAACTGTTATTACAATATTACCGCCGCAATCAAAATACTATTAAAACTAACGTTACAAATCGAAATTTAACGATCTAATTCTGTTTACTATTTCTTTGGTGCCCGCTTTTATTCTAATGTCATTTGAGAGTTCATTCCATTTCTTGGCTGCAAAATATCTCCATGACTTGAGTCCATATTTGATAGTGTTAACTTTAGGTAAAGATAAAACATCTTGGCGCCTGAGATTGTACTTAAATGAGCGTAAGTTAATAAGATTCTTAATTGCCCGGGGTGCTTTGTTCGATATGCTGTTATGTATTGTCAGTAACATGTCTTGAATTCTTCGAGATTCCATGGAGGGTAGTCTTATCCTATCCAAGAGATGCTGATAAGATGCATGTTTATCATTATAGACATATCTCAACGCTCTTTCATTAACTTTTTCGATTTTTGGTGTGTTTCTTTTTCCGCAATGGTGCCAAACTTGATTGCATTAATAAAAATTCGGTAGTATGAACGAACGATATAACGATTCCTTGGTTTTAAGTGGTAAAATATTTTTTCACTCTATTAAGCGCGTTTATTCGAGCACTCACTTTGCGGCAAATACTCGAAACTTGATCATCTGCCAGATTTCAAGTCCACACCACACAGCAGACACTGTAGTTACATCTAACAAATTGTCAGGAAATCTTTTCTATACCTCCGCTCACAAATGAAAAAGTATCCATTTCAGAAAGACTTTTATCCAATTTAGACATCTTCATCCAAGATCACAACTTATGTTCGCCTTACTTTACTGGCTGTCCAGCTCTTATTTACAATATTTAAGAAAACTGATTGCTATTTGTACAACTAATTTTTTATCTTGGTGAGAAAATTGTCCTGTACTTTTTTTTAACTGATAAAGTTGTTCCTGTTTTTGAAATTCCTCCGATTTGTTTTTCGTTTAAATGTTATTTTTGCCGGTTAAAAGTGAAAAGGTTAATGCAGAGATCAGCCTAGTGCTTTCAGTATGCTTTCTAAAGGCTTTGTGAAAATGAACAAGTGATGCATTTTTAACATCTCGCCGAATGACCTTATGTGAAATTTAGACAAAAGCTTGTTACCACTTTCATAAATGGCTGTCGGATTAATATTCTTTTATTAAAATTTAAATTAGCCTTTCTGGCCTCGTTCTCCAGTACAAAATTTAAAAGAAGACATTATCTCAAGCGAGGCCAGAAAGGCTAATTTAAATTTAATCAAAAGAATATTAATCCGGCAGCCATTTATGAAAGTGGTCAATGCCAGTTACTTTTATTGGCAATTTTTCTTTGAATTTCAAACGATTCTGTTTTGAACAAACGTTTCCTGGATGCAGTATGCGTTGCAACCGTAAGGTGACGCTTCAGTGAAAATAATATTAAATCAATATTTATTAAATGATATCGCATTATCAACGATAGATTTGCAGTCTCCTTGTAACTGACGGAGATACGTCAGGTAATGGCTACCACTTTAACATCAAAGATAACATTGCATTGAGCGGGTCTTAATGTTGATAGGAAGGAAAGCTTTTCAGATCGTTTGAATTCCAATGTTCTCTCCACATACCCACGTTTTTTCAGGGGAGATACCTGACGCGGAATATATGAAGAGGGTGTTTGTATTAGTTCTTGTCTAAGTTCAGGTATCTTCTCCAACGAATTGAGTATCGAAGTGAGTACTGTACAGTAGTTTCGTTTTCTTTCACTCTTTGGCTTGGCTAGAAAACCCGCTTGCTCCTTACTTTAAAAAAAACAATCATATCAGCCATTATGATCGCTTTACTTTTGGTTTTACGGCACAAACATTTCTACCTTACAAGTGGATCCCTCATTCATATCCCCTTGTCAGAGAGTCAGACGTGCTTGTCTTGCACTTTCCATGTAGCATTGTATCCTCGTTTATACGTATAGAACATTTAGCCATGTAGTTAGAGACCTAAACAACAGAACTGAATCGCATGCTGTCATGTACGTGCAGAGAACTTTGTGCAGAGTCATATAATATTCATGGTATTTTTCGAGTATTTTTTATGTCAACGAAATGCGAGGTTAATCGTCGCTTCGTTTTAATGACAGCTTTTGTGAATGAGTTTTTTGACCCTTCTCGAATTTAGTTTTGCACGTTCTTTGCTGCTGACAGCAGGCCTATACCATTCAGTCCCTGTTAATGAGTCTGCATATAACCAGTTGTCTAACGGAATCAAGCCAAAGCATTATAGGTAGGAAAACTTCCATCATAATCACGATAAACATAACTTGTATACTCTCAAACTGCTATTTATTTATAAGTTAATTTGAGAGATATGAATTAGCCACTCAGAATATTGGAAAAGCTGCAAAATGAGCAACCTTAACGTGAAGTTATTACTTTGATATTAAAAATCGCTTTCCAAACTGATTAAGTTCCAGTTTCAGGTAAAATACCGTTAGGAACGTTTTCAGTTAAATTCATGGGCAAAGTCAGAACCCATAAGGCTGCTTATCGTTTGAATTGTTAACAACCCCAGATATGTTCCGCAAATAATTTGAATTTATTTTGACGCAAAGTTTCGCTGGGGAAACTACACTTCAGATTTTAAAAATATCCATTTTTTATGGAAAATTATTGATGTATGCTTGCATTACTAACAAATTTGGAAATGTTATTTAACTTCGTTTGTAAAAAAAAATTTTTTTGATGAAAGGTTTCATATAAGTGCTATATAATATATTTTCATCATATGCATGTACCTTTGTAATTTATACTTATATATATAATATATGCACATACGTTTCACGTCATCATTATTATTATTTGCTTAGCCGTTATGTTATTTTTCTATAAGCAACAATATCTGATGTGGCGATGTTACTATTTACCAGGGTAATTTTTGTACTTAAATCGTCTGAGCCAGGGTTCAGAGGATGACATTATTGTAAAGGAACATGATATATTATCTATTTTAAATAAACCCTGGAAATCAAATAATTTCCTCGTCTAAGACTCAACTAACTCGTTCCCAAGGCCTCGTGTCTTGTTCTCCTGGAGCAATTCATCGCGTTTGTTCAGGTATCCAATTGTATTCCCAAGAGGAGAGAGGAGCTGTGCGAGTAAACTTTCTCAAAGCTCAATCCCGAACCTTTTCATCCAGCGTGAAACACTCTGCACCAGTGACCTCTCCAAAACACAGTCAGCAGAGTTTCTCGGCTCGGTAGAAACTGGACCCTACTTTAAGCCTCACATCATTGAGAGGGACTCGCCAGGACGCTATTCTCATTCGTTGCGCGGTCAGCGAGGCAGAAGAGAGACGTTGTGGTGTAGAAAGGGTCTCAGAATTTACTGAAGTATCGATTTGTGTGTCTTAATTTGGTTCCAACAGTGGTCTCTTACAATGGGGGTGCTTATTCTTATTAATGCCAGTCTATTGACCTAGTGTCTTCGAATTCTTCAGTGTCATCGTTTCTTCATTAGTGCATAATTAGGGCGCTCATTGGTCGAAATTGGCGGCTTTTTTCTTTACGGCCAGAGTTCCGGCAATTTATCTTGCGGGACTTAGAGTTCAGCAAGATAAATTGTCATTTCCTTGAAAACGAGTTTGGAGATTCAACTTTCCTAAATAGCGGATTAGAGGAACAGAATGTCGAGAACAAAATAACTTGCAGTGAAGGCGTCTTATTCGGGAGAGTTAACGTCACAGGCTTGCAATCGTTTATTTACCGGCTATATTTGATTTAGAGTTAGGGTGGACGGTGGGGTAATAGGCAGGGAAAAGCGAATTTCTATTCCATACTAAACTTCCTCCTTCCCCCCCCCCCCCCCTCCTTCCTATTAACCGTCACTCACCCGCTTGGTAAATATTCCCTCTCTTCCCAACCTCCACCTTTGGTAAAAATCAAAGATGGCGGGAATTTTTTTTTTCTCCAAGAAAACACTGAGCACTCGCTCCCCAAAATTATGCTTGCTCTGCTTGACGGGAACTAAACTGCCAATACACTCAACGAAGTTGGAGAAACTTAATGACTGTAAATGCCATTTTTCTATTTAAAAACGACAAATAGGATAAAATGATATAAAGAAAAAACGGTTTTTTTTTTTCTTTTAATGAATAATGCACCTTAGAAGATAACAGAAGTTATTTTGCGGTTACAAAAATATTTTACCTTGATTGTTCATCGAATCAAATCAAATCATGGCATGGTAAAAGTGTGATTACAAAGAGAAACTTTACGAGACTATCCTTACAAAGACATCTATGGGCAGCTAGTCATAACTAGCTGGCCATAGGTAAAGCCCCTTACTTATAAAGGAATTCTCTGAGGTGATTTGTACAGTTTTGTTATTCACAGTTGTATAAACATATAATACATAAAATTTTCGGAAGCCATTACACTTCTTACATTTTGTTTCTGTTATTTACTAGCCGTAAACCAATTATTCACAACAGACGCACAATTTCAATACCCCGACGATTCAGAACTTAATTTGGCTAAATCTATTTAAATAACGTATTTGTAGACTTTCACGAGAGGGTTATCTAGATAAACTGTTCTGTGGGATTTTTATTTTCCCAATCTAATCCTCATTTCAAAACAAACAGCTTTGTTGTTTTTTATTTTATTTGTTCTGTCAGCAAAGAGCACCCATTTCAGCCTCTCCACCGCACCCCCGTACCCACCCCCCCTTCTACCCTTAGGTGCATGGTACATTTTTACTCCGTGTACGGAGGGGGCGGGTCATGTCTGGAATTGGAATTGTAATTGATAACAAAATCTCGGCGCGGAATGCTCATATCGACCACATAGTGTGAACAAGGTACATCTCGTACAAAGTTCGATGGTGTTTGGCTTGCTTGAGTTTCGATGGGTGAACGTTGAATTTCTGTTGCTGCGAGTTCAACGTCTTCCTCTTCGATAACACTGAGGTCAGTTTGCGACGTCTGAGACTGGCGAGAATTGACGGTACATTTGCCATCGCCATCTGATCTGGAGTGAAGGGTAGCCTACATAAAAAAGGAAAACATTGACATTGCTATTGAGGTGCGCTTAAAGAAAAAATTACCTGCGAACTGCACAAACAAAAACACACAAAGTTACACTGCGGTCAATCATAACAAATTATCTGAAGCCGGTGAGAACTCAACCTAAATACAAACAAACCATGCCTAAAGCGCGGGAAAATTGCAAGTGGCTGATTTCTGAGAAAACATGACGATCTAAAGAATATAATGGGTGCACGAAGTGCAAAAATAAACAGCGCGATGGTGGCGGATGAGCAAAAAACGAGGGAAGTTTGGGGTGGGGCTGGTCGCAACCCGAACCTAACCGCTATCATGGCGCAGCTTACTATTTCGCTCCGTTTTACTAACTGAGCGTCTGGAACAGGCTAGGTTACCAAGTTACATGACCCAGCTCGACTTTCTGTGAGCTAAAGGCTGTCACATGCAAGGCAATTTGATCTAATTTAGTCTGGATAAAACGCACCTTAGAACGTCTTTTGCGGCACAGTAACGCCGTCTCCATAACCGCGGCCAGAATGCACGTGATCAGTCCACCACTATACACGCCACACATGCCGTACACCAGATCACGCAGTTTGTTTTGGATACCATTACAGTTTGCAGTGTCTCTGAAGATGATTGACACTTGTCGTAGCTCACTGTGATGAAAGCACTTGCACGAGTTCTCCACAGGGAAATATTGACAGCTGTCCATCTCAGAAAGGAGAGGCGCAATTTCGGTCCCAGTAAAAAGCGCTCCGGCGAAACAAAGAAATGCGGCTGCCACGGTGAAAATTATTGAGGAAACAATCTGTGAATTTTAAATAAGAGAAGAAGAAGTGAATAAAAAAGTGAAGAAAAAGTGAAGAAAACTGTAGCCCTCTGGGTAATAGATTTCGTTTCATCTTCAACTTTCAAAACTTAGGGTGACTAGAGTCTGTTACAAATTGCCCCCCCAGAATTTGTTCGCAAATGTACTACAGATTAGACCACTTTCATAAATGGCTGCCGGTTAATATTCTTTTGTTTAAATTTAAATTAGCCCTTCTGACCTCGTTCTCTAGTACAAAATTCAAAAGAATACATTATCTCAAGCGAGGCCAGAAGGGCTAATTTAAATTTAGCAAAAGAATATTAATCCGCAGCCATTTATGAAAGTGGTCTAAGTACTCTTGATGACTTCGCACTTGAAATCGACGGACATATCACAACTTCTGAAAACAGCATTTTTATAGAACTGATTCTGTATAAAGTTTCCGAAAGATTTCCTGTTACGCACCTAAAATAGTTAGCAACGACTTAAAAAAAAATTACTCACGAGTACTTTACATCTTGGCTTCCACATGACCATCAGATGCAATCCAACCAAACCAAGCTGTAGAGAAATATATTAAAATAACATTTATAAAAGATGAAGACTTGTTTCTGAAATTTAATTTGTTAATCGCTTATGTTGTTTAAACCATGAAAAACAATTAAAGAGCCACTATTGAAAACAAGGAAGTGAATTCTAGAATTTTCGGCTTGATTTCATTCTCTCTTTTTTTTTTTTTAATCAAATCCCGCCGGTGTTCTTCACTATGGACACGAAAAAGATCTATATTCACTCTAAGAAAAGAAACACGACTATTCCATTTTAAGACTAAGGGTAGGGAAGTTAAACTTTCCTAGAGCTATTTGTCGTTCGACTGTGACCGAGATTAAAAAATTTAATTCATTTCTTTGTTTCTCAAAGATGGCCCGCTATCTAAAGACATTAAAGTCATTTGCAATCGCTCGCGTGGGCTAGGGCTGGACTTTTTCGAGGCCTTTCTGATAGGAAAATTCGGATGTCTGAGCTTGGTTAGCGAAACTGATCTATAATTATCCGTTATATATCTGATTGTTTTATTTACAATCCTACCAAATAATTTTTTGATTCCGTAGAGTTAGTGAACCTTTACGCGACTGTTTCTAATCATTTTTGAGCTGTTTGGATAAGAAAATGGAAATGTTTAAACAGAAATAAGAAATGAAAACTGCCAAGATCTCACCCAAAAATGAAGGAGATAAGGTTCTTTTTTATGATCTTTATTCTTTTACCGTTTTTTAAAACACTATTTAAATCCTTGAGCTTCCTTTAAGAAACAAAGACATCCAAAACAACAGGAAATTATTTTCCTTTTCATTCGAGATAATTTCACAGAGCTGCATTCATTTCGACTGGTCAGAATTCATTTGCGGTCAAAGCTCTATCATATTTGAATCGTTATCGGACGAATAGTTTCGCCAGCTCTCTGTCGACCTTCAACAATGGAAATTTAAGACATTTCTTACAGTTATCATATCGAAAACTTTATAACACTTTAGCAGACTTGGTTTGCCGCAAGACGCAACATGTGTTTTCACTAGTTACGCTTTGAAACACGTTTTTTATAGCAGGTGCTTTCTTATCACCTAGAACCGCGAGTGTTGATTCAATTTACAATCACAAAAAGAAGCGAAACAATACAAATGTGCTGTGCTTTCTGATTTGATTTGTTAGCGATCAATTCGCACAATGCAACAGGTTGGAATACAGGAGACTCTACCAATTGCTTTGTGTTCACCAACCATGATAATGTGATCATCATACAATATGTTAGATAAATCTTTTCTCTATTTTTAATTAACCTTTCATTCAGTTTCCGAAATAGAAACGAATTAGGTAAAAGATGTGAAACAACGGATTGTTCTATAACCTTAAAGCTCATATCACCAACGTTTTTTTAAGACTACATGTAACTTGAAGTTCTTTGATTTCCCTTTCCTAAAACGCACACATCAACACTAGTGTTGCCTCTGTTTACACAGCAGAAATACAAGGGTTTTGCAATAAAGTCTCAGTCTCAGTCTCTTTGATTTGTTGAACGCGGAACAGTTGATGTTCTTTATTTCTGCGTTTGATACAGAAATAAGATTAATTCAAACTTCCGTTTCTCTCCTTTTCAATCAAGAACAGAGAGCCTAATCTTTGTCCTTCTCTGGCAATACTTGTTAAGCAAAACTCTCTTATTTGGAGCCAAGAATAACCTTTTCAAAGATCAATATACGTATTACCGCTAAAAACTATGCTTAACTTGAATCGAAATCATAACTAGATCACTTCGCAGGTTGGCTCTTCAATTTGCAATGAACTTTTTCCTTTCATGACTATCTTTTTTCTTATCAAGCAATACTCTCATCGTATATTCGTTTCTTTTGGTCAAGAAAGTCACGTAAACTTTTCACCGATCAATATAAACACTCAGTCAAAAATAAGCCTGACTTCAAACTACTTCGATTACTAGTCGAACCTGTAGGAAAAAGGAAACCCCAATGATACCTCGAGGATCAAAAACAGAGAGTTTTTCTTTACAACCTGTTAATTACTGTCTTTCACATGCAAATACAATGATATGAGGGCACGAGGCTATATTAACCTGCTATGTAAATTAACACGTGCAGCAACTTTAGTTAATAAACATGATTTGATCTTCCGATTTCAAAGTGCTATATGCAAACGCTTGAGAGTTTCCGGCAACGGGCCAAAGCTTTTTACAACCGCATTGAGTATTGATAATAAATTTTGACATTTTATTCACCCTTCAGCGCTTACAAAACAAAAGATTCATTTAATTTCTTTTTCGCTTCAAAACGTTAGACTTTTTGGCGATTACTGAGGACGCTTCTTCCACCCGCTTGCTTGTGAGGCGGTTCTAATCTTAACGTTTTATCCTCAGAGAATGGAAAAGGTCAGAATATGACGTCTTGGGAATGCCGCAAGTAAATTTATGTTAATGGTGCCTTAGCCCCCATGCGTGTGATATTGTACAAGGAAAAACAAAGCGGTTAAGTGTATCATTCACTAACCACGCGTTTTTGGCATAAGAACAAATGCGTTTCACTTTCGGCACGTGTCAATGGAATTGTGCGCAAAATCTCTTTCATCTCCGCTCACCGATCAAAAGTGAGTTTCAATGCAACATTTGGTTGATGAATTAAATAGGTAAACACCACAGCACGGCACATAATTTTTTTCTTCTTCTCGGCGTGGGATCCATTTTACAAAGCCCTAACATGGGTAAAGGTGTTGTTTATGATTTATATGCACGCGCCAGAGTCACTTCAGTTCTTTTGTTTGTTTCGAAACTTGCATTGACCACATCCAAAATAAAAGGTTCCTTTATTTTCCCGCGCTATAATTGTTGCAGTTGAAAACTTGACTTGCTTTTCGAATGATTAATCCATTAAAGCTTTGGGATTGCGAAGTTCAGAGGCTCAGTGTGCAAAATTTGTGAAAATATAAGCCATTGAATATGTATGAGCGTCAGGCACTTGTCTTTATTTACACAAGTTACTAATATGCTTTACTTAAACTTTTGTGTGATCCTTTCCAAACGCATCAAATGAACATTTTTCAAACCATAAATCTTCACAGACAAACGAAGTTGAAAAAAAAAGAAAATTGAGGAGTGGCAATTCTAAATTCGTAAGGCATTATTCATCATTTTCGATTTTCTACAAGTGTAGCAAAAAGGCGCAGTTGATTTGAAAGTCCGATTTTCAAAAACCAGGGATGCTGATAATTGTTACATTAAAGCCGTGCGTTGTTTTCAGTGTGAGTTCATTTATCTACTGCCTTTGAATTAAATCTATTGCTATCAGACGTTGAACTCTACCGAATAATAAGTAATCAACTGCCTACGGTGTTAATTCGTGACTTGGGAATTTAGGGGAAACACATTTTAAACAAGAGTTGTAATGAACTGTGCGGCAGTTTAGCGTTCGAATTACCATATTTTAACACAGGGCACCGAAATAGACACGAAGAACAAATTGCGCGCATATGCCTCGGTTTTACCTAATTTCTTTTAATACCATTTTTACGAAGATCTAGTCATGTAGTAAAGAGATTTATGTTTTTTAGAAGAGAGAAAAACAATAGACCTACCAATGCGCCTGTAACATAGGATGGTATAAGACCTTCTGTATGGTACGCAGAGGATGTTACTCGATGGATGCTAAAATAACCGATTCCAAGAAGACATCCAATGGAAAGAATTGTAAAGCCAAGAAGCGGGAGTGCCACAAGTCGCTTCCCGCAACACTGACAACTGTTGCCTTTTTCTGCGTTTCGATGGATGACAACATCTTTGGCTCGTAACAGCTTTTGATCCGCGGAATGAGCAGGCCCAGACCTTGAGCTTTTCGGTGATGGCATTATTCTCACTGGTCGTGCACGATTCACTGGCCACACTTCTACCGCCGACAAATAGATCCACGCTTCTTACTTCCTTCGTAGTAAATTCTTTCTGAGCAATTAAAAAAGGCGGGAAAGTAAGATTTCAAGCTTTCACCCTCAAAATATTCTCTCTAGCGACTTCAGATGTTCTTTCGGGATGCTGTAAACGGTTTCTAAGCGTCTTGTTCAATTAAGGTCGAAAATTGTCTTTCTTCGAGTTCTTAGTGCGTCGATTCACTGCTAAAGAGCTCGGGGCTGTTTTGACGATGCCAATGAGTACGGCGAATGTTGTTTCTAACGTATTCTTTGTGACGTCTATCATTGTGTGTACGGCTGAATGGAACCTGACACAGTTCAATGGGCTGCACGAGGCGCCAATCTTATTATTAGCATAACAATGGCTGTCCAATTTAATTTATGTGCTCACCGAATGCCTATTGAGCTGTAGTTTAAACAGGTTACGATGCGCAGGTGGCTATGATCGGGGAAAGAAATCAGACAAAGAAATCAGGTGTTTCTGCAAAAGAAAGATCACGGATTATTGCCAATGCTACCCGTCGTAGACCTTCAGGATCGACAGAGAAAATAAGCAAAATTTGATCCAGACCTAACAAACATTTTAAAAATTAGGTACGCTGAGCGTGCATTTGAAAAGCTTTCAATATAAAAGCCACTCCACTCCTTACAATGATATTACAACAAAGTAAAGTTTTCTACAAGAAAAGGTTTTTAAGTGTTCCCCGAAACTTTTTAATTTAATTAATAGTGCTTGTTATTCTGAAAGGTTCTTTTAAGAGAATTATCGGGTTTTGTTCCTCTGTTCTATAAGGGGCAATTTTCTCTCCCTAGCTCGCTCATTTCGTTCAATTTTGCTGCTAGTGGTAATATTGATGAGACAAATAAATTAGCGAGGTCAGATTAACTGATATTGCTCTTCAACTTGAAATACGGCATTTAACCAAATAAACATGACCGACGCGAACACATTTCCTAATTAATTACCCCATTTTCAGGAAAATCGTTTATTTTGAAGGATGGATTTGTTTGCTTTGGTACTATTGTTCTCTGAAAAAAAAAAAGCGACGCTGAAATACAAGTATGAAATCATCAAGTTTTGTAGAGTTTAGAGGTTATAATTTACTAAGTAAAATTGGTGGAACGTTTCTTGCTCCCTGACACGCACATAGCTAAATGTCTCCGTTTGGCACCCGAGGAAGACTGAAACATGAAAAAAAGTTTATCAAGGCTTCTTGAAGTTTAATTTCTTGTTTCGTTTAAACTAATTTAGTATATTCTTCGAAATGAAAAACAGTTCATGAGGTGATAATACGGCAAAAAAGCACGCGTTCTGATAATAGCGCAAGTTACAAATTTCCATAATTAGAGAAGGCGTTAAAAAACAGCCCTCTCGCATGAAAGTAAAAAAAAAATTAAACAAGCCGAGATTTATCTCGGTCGTGTTAATAAAACGACTCATCTGCCAATTAAGGTCGGAGTCAGTGCTTGAAGTCATTTTCTTGTTCAATTAGATAGTGGTAAACTTTGCTAAGTTTACTAAGTATATACTGGCCTTCCTATCTGGATATCCGGTCATTGTACAGTCTTTTTAGGTAAGGAAATAAAACCCATACGTTTTTCTTTTTTTAAAAAGCGCATGTATTCATGATATCGACTGATGTTCAAGAACTTTGTAACTAATGTCATGGCATCACTTTGCTGCTACGTTAATAAGTTCGTGGTATATTAATATCGCCATCACGCGTCTTTTCTGTTGCTATTGTTCGCGCTTTCCTAGTCTTAATGTGAAAATGGCGACGCCGAAAATCTGTTGTGAAAATTGATTAACAAAACTAATTATAGGTCTTTCTTGTGGTTACCGAAATTTGGTTAACAGGATTGGAGAGGGTAGCTGTTTTGTGTTTTGAATAAAATGAACAAAAACAGACATATGAAAATAATTCAGTGCCGGCAAAAATGTACAAATGCTCAATGAAAGAATTTACGTACTCCTAGTACAGTAAAATATAATGATCGTAACGATGAAACCGAGAAAGAAGGAAGTTAAAGAACCAAGGATGATTAAGGTCATTAGGGCAATGAATTAGCCTCTGCTCTTTTTGGTGGATCGATATCTTTTGTGCAAAAGGAATCAGTCAAAAGGTTTTTTTTTCTTTTTAGGAACCTTTGTTACTTATGTTAGTTACATATGGCATGTGATTATATCAGTCATTTGGGATTACTCGGTCTGAAAAGCGCAAAATTTTAAATCTGTTAATTAAAGAAACATTTGAAAAACGCGCATCGGTTTTTACTTCAAGTAACCCCTTTCCTAGTTTTTATTTTCTTAACTACACCAATAACGAACTTGTTCTAGTATCGGCTCGAGGGCAGAAGTCAAGCGATGGCAAATGATCACGGTTTCCCAACTACTGGCTGTTGCAATCGCGCATACAAAGTTATTCATATATTTAAGACAAATCACACTGAGCTAGCTTGACAACTAAAAACATTGACAATTTTGGTCGATGGAACTCGATGATTATTGATTTCTTCGACGAAAACTGACCTTCCGTTTTTGCACGGAATAATTGCCTTACATCCCTCGCACTAGCCGTTTTAGTCTATATGTCATATAAGGATAATCAAACTGATACTTTATACTCTTTAACTCAAACTAATGTCTTTGAGATAGCGCTGCATTTAATAATAGTTCTTAGTATTTTTCGGTTCGCTCCGAATTGGCCGGTTAGGTGGATAAGGGAGAGGGAGGTGTCTAGACGTGAACCCGCAACAGCCGCGTGAGATCGATCATGTGCTCTCGGGTTTGTTGAACATCAAGCTTTCAAACTAATTACAAAACCACCTGCAGTAGTTCTATGCTCTGATCGTTAAATAAACTGAGGCAAGTGTGGAAAACAAAGATGACACGTTTCACGTTGCATATTTTCTACCATCTCCTCGGTTTATTTTTTCGCTCAGTAATTTTTGGCGCGAAGAAATCAAATGGTATATTCCATCGCTTACGACAAAGGTACGCATGATACAGAGGGGAAATTTACTTAAGGATGTAATTTTATTTTTCAAGAGATCACTCAAAATGCGTGTCGGTCGTAGCTTATTTGATATGGAAAATTAGGCTTGAAACTTTAAGCGTAAAAGAAAATTTTTGTTTGATATGCATTAGTGATAACATCATCAACATGGGTGACTGTATAACACTTAAATTTGGAAAATTCACTGACAATAATCGAAGGAGTTGTTCAAAGATTCATATAGCTCGCAAAATACTGTCAGTTTTTTCATTTGATTTATGACGCAAATTAGTTTGATATAGAGTCGAAAACAAAGTCCATACTTATAGAAATAAATTTTTTTTTTTTAAGTCAGTCTATAATTTCAAACGATCACACTATACCCGTCTGATCGCTAAAAAACACTGACCCCGGTTTCATGTATTTTTGCTTATGATGGGTACCTGCTACAAAGGGGCGGCAACATTATTAGCTTAAGGGAGTAAGCGTCTCTGAACATGTGATTATTTGAGCGTGATGAACCGGTATTACATTGACAAGAGAAACAGCCCGCCGTCTAGTTCAAGATACACGTGCATTCAGCTGGTACTGCGCGCTCAGAACTTGAAATGAGCAGCTTTACGGGTTTTATTTCATCCCAAGAGCAAACAAACTGAAAAACTTGCTATACAATTTTGAAGTTGAATATGCATATAGTTTTTTGTACAAATAATGTCTTCTGATTCCAATGATTATTGCGTGGAAAACCTAGGCTCATAAAGACCAAGGTTTCAGCATGAAATAGATCGCTTAAAGGGATTTAGCCGCACGTATTGTAAACAGCAAGTAAAGAAACTATTATTTGCCTAAAATGTGAAAAAGGGAACATCTAAACGCTAGATAGGAGAACATTATCGAGTTAAGCCAACATCACTTTTTATTTCTAGGCTTATTCTACTTCTTAGTTGAGTTAGTTGGTCCTCGTAAATCGTTGGATTTTGAGCACGTTTATTTATTGAATCACTGGTTTTCTCTTCAAAAGGATTTTCCGACTGAGAGGGTGCCGGCGTCCTAAGCGAAAGTGTTGTTGGTCAAACAGGATCATTGTGAAAAGCCACTCGAAAATATTTGTATGAAAGCTTAAAAGCAGGATTCAAACAGTTTGAGAAAATGCTAGCTAAATACTCAACACAAATAAACAATTCAAACAACGGATGCCTCCAACTGGTCATCGATTACATCAGATAACTAGCTTATTAATCATTTCATTTTCAGTTGCGAAATAAATACTGATCAAGCACGTGCCCATGTACATCGAAAGAATAATTGATTGAGCCTTCATTATGTACGTCGTTAAGTTTAGTCGTTTTTATTGTCAATAATTTGTGTGTTATGCAGCACGCGGAGCGCGCCAAAATAGGGTTACCTGCTGAATAAGCAAGATTCATCTTCGCTTTCTCATGTATTCCTTCCTCTAGTTTCATATTGAATATCACCCAAAAGGTATAATAGATCCCCTTGCATTGGTTGGAAGTTAAAAACAAGGTTTACTATCAGCCTCATCATCACTAATGATTATGCGAAGGATTGAAGAAAACAGAGAATATTAGTATCAAGGTCTGCTGGAAAATAAAATACTAACATTCTCTCTTTTCCCAATTTTCAAATCAATTCACTCTTTTAGCCGACGATTTTCTAAGTTTAGCAAAACTATGGGATACCTAAACTACTAAACATATATCCCCCATCTGGGGTTATCTTACTGTTCACGGATTTAGAGAGTCACTTGTAAAATTTCGTAAAGACTCGATAAGTGCCGTAAATTGTTTAAGCTTCATACAAAGGAAGAAGCCTTGAGTGGTACTCGATATAATATTGTTGATCAAGTCATCCAGGGGACCTTTTCCTATCCACACCTGCCTCGCTCAGGTGTCACTGCGATTGATCACTTGCCAGAGGTGTCCAGCTTACGAAGGTGTCCATTCCATAGAATTACCAATTCTTTATGGCGTGTTCTTACAAATCAAAAGTGTCCTTCTGATAGAGGTAACCATGCCATTAAGTTGTCAATCACGCAATGTTTAGTACTTCTTTTTTTCATGACAAACCTGCTCACATTGAAAGGATCAGGGTGACGTTTAATCTATATTGTAGAAGCGCAAAGCCATAGCTGGGTACGTCGGCCAGAGTAGAAAGTGGTATGTTTTCTGAAGAGGTCAGTTTTCGTGTTAACATAACATCGCCCTCTAAGTCTGAGAGTGAGCTGGCTCATAGATATTACGACGGAATCCAAACTACTTAGAAAAAAAGCGCTAAACAGTAACAAACAACATACTTTTCATAACCACGCCAGGTGCCACTTCAATTATACAGTTACACAACCTCGTGTGTGAGTAAATGTAACCACCAGATCACTTTCTGTACAAATCTTTCTATTTTTGCCGGACCCATTTTGGCGTTTAGAGAACTTTGCAGGTTCTTACCAGTTCAGCTACACGTGTGCTAAGCAGGGAACGGAAAGCGCTAAATGGGGTTACCTGTAATACAACTAAGATTTCAAACTTTCCCACGCCATAACTGGAGCGGGTCTTTGAGTATCAGTGCCGAAAGTTACTTTTGCGCCAAGAAAGTTGTTCTCGTATCAAGCAAAGAGGATCATTAGAAAAACAAGTTCAAGAGGATATCAACTGTTTATATCCTCTTGCTTAGTTTTGTTAGTAATGTGTTCGTGAGATGATTACAAATGACCATACATGGCCATTTTGGAGCAATGGAGGAAATAGCAATTTACAAGCGGGATTTCTTCAAAATTTCCGATATCATACGAGCGGGACAAATCCTCCCCATGCGGGGGGGGGGGGGTGATGCTGGTGGAGCTCTTTTGATGCAAATAGTCACGGTGGGGTGAACAGTGGAGGGGACACTTGCCATCGTGAAGAAAAATAGCTGTTCTTCATAAGTTCGCTATCGCCAGTATTTTCTTCAAACTATTTTTAAACTGGGTAATTTGGTAATATCAACTAAGTTGAAATTGTAAATTGGCCACCGTAACGAGTTATAAAAAGCTGACGTTTCGAGTGTTAACCCTTCAGCTCTTTACGGTGGCCAATTTACAATTTCAACTTAGTTGATATTACCAAATTACCTTGTTACCCCCACCGACGCAGCACCACAGTTTCTTTAGAAACTTACCCACTGTTTTTAAACTGGCTTCCAGTAGAATTGGCCAAATTTTTGCTGCAAATAGCGTTTGAGGGGAGAGAGGCCCGTCGCAGTTGTAGCGACTTCTATCAGAGTGTCCTAAGGAAAGAGCAAACACACTTTGGGTTAAGGCTGATAGTTTCTAAAGAGACTGTTTGGGGCTGCGTCGGTGGGAGTAACGAAATAATTTGAATATATCAACAAAGTTGGAATGGTAAATTGGCCACCGTTACGATTATAAAAGCTGACGTTTCGAGCGTTGGGTTACAGTGCCAAGGTACCATTGCCATGGTGCCAACTTGATGTATTTTCTTCAATTTCTCGGTTTCTGTGATAGGAAAACAGAGCTTGCCATCCATGTGCCTGCGTGTTCGTTGTATACCCAGGGATCTAATGTGGAGCCAGATTGTACGCGTGTTAAGTCGGAAGATTTTGATTGTATCACGCACACGATAAAATTTACCCTATACCTCTTTAAGGCTCTGAAGTATTCTTATGATTCCCCTTCCCCCCCCCTCGTTAGCAGTTAATTGGAAGTAAATTTTCCATAGTCCTCCCTTTATCCTCTGTTGGTGGCGACTGATCTACCTCTGTTGCTCTCGAGAACCATATCCCCCCCCCACCCACTTTTCCACCCCATAGGTGATAAATAATGACTGTTTCCTGAGGGCAAACCCACTTCTTTGTGCTACAGTGCCATGACACTACTGCCATTAACCAAGTGCCGGGTTTAGTATTCTCGTCATAATTTCAATTGTAATTGTAAGCGCACACTGTTGTAGAAGAAGACGGGCAAGTAAGGGGGAGTCCAGTGGCGGATTAATAATTTAATAATATAATAATGTACCATTTATAAGGCGTAAAATAACATTCAGATATGATCTAATGCGCTCTAATGCACTTATTTTGGGTGAAAAAAAAAATCGAAGAAAGAAGAAAAGCCGGCATGTGCACACACCTGGTCGGGCCCCCCCTCTTAGGTTGAGGTCTGGATCCGCCAGTGGAGTCTCACCAACGGGTGTGAAATCCGCTGTCTCAAGGCAGCTTCCAATCTCGTTTCAAGATTCTTTCTACTTTCAAATTTCAACGGTAGGGATGGACGGGGGGGGGGGGTGGGGCAGGACGACGATAAATTCTACAAACGAACTTTGCTTCTCTCGCTTGATCTTAGCCTGCAGTACAACGGAGCCATTTTGGGCGAGCGAGTGCTCGGTGTTTTTCCGGTGAAAATCTGCCAGTTTTTACAGCAGCGGAAAGCTAAGGCGGGAAACAAATTTGTACAAACGGAGTGAGCGACGGTCAAAAAGAGGGAGGGGGAGGGGCTGAGGAAATAGAAATCCTAAACAAAATGGAAGAAATATGTTAGACTGTTACACAAGTCAACTGTCAAAAACTAATCCAGATGGCTAAGATTGATTGTTGCCTGATTCCTTTTTCCTTTCGTGACAGATTAAGCTGGATGAAAAGGTTTGCTCGCCGTCTGTTACATTTGGGCTTTTACTGTACGTATTGTTAAATAGGGCCGTCTTTCCTCGAGAATCTTCAAGAAGGAATCTACGGCTGGTTAATACCTTGAGACCGCGAAGAATAACCACACTTTCTCGCAAATAATTGTTATTTTGCATTGGTCGCATTGGGCTCGTTGTCTTGCTAAAAAAACCCTACGACAAAAGGATTTCTGTCGCAGTTGTTCAATTCGTAAATGCCTGAAGATAAGAACAACTGCCAAAAATTCGCTTCGTTTTCTTCTAACCTAAATTTCCTCAAACATTTTCCAATAATGACCTAACTAAGAACCAGGCTCACTGATCGATGGCGGAAGTCGCTTTCTCCTTGGTCACACAACACAATAATATCTGTTGGTTCAAGGCACGTGCACAGTGGATGTCTCGTAAGCGTGATTGACATTATCAGACAGTGATTTTAACCACGTGATCGATTTTAACCAATGACAGAAGAGAAAAATTATCGCGTAAAATTTCAGAGCACCGGACTTTCACTCAGTTGGATGCAAATCAGTTGTTCCCGATTTCCTGTACTTTCCCGCGAGTTGAGTTATGCATCCATCCTCACTCGTGTATTGCCTTTGGCATGATCGAATCTCAGAGCTCGAATTGGTGACAAAATAAGTCTTCAAACAGCGTTGCATTGGAGGCCCATTTCCTCAATCATTTGCAGCCGCCATATTAAGCAAATCTAGCTCTTAGATTGACCAATCAGTGAGGCTTCCACAGGAAAAGCAGAGAGGAACTTGTAACGAGTCTGTGGAAGGCCTGTCGATAATTGTTTTCTTTTATGGCTCATAGTTCACTGTCGTGTTGTGAAATCTTCTACAATTTTAATCTTACCAAGGTTAGTTATCCTCTGAATGGCAATGGACGGCTTTGGTTGATTTAGCTCGTTTGGCTGCTACTGTACTATGATCGTCCGTGTAACTTAGATCCAGAGGCTTGTGTTTCAAAACATTCTTAAAGCTATATTACAGGGTGTAGCTTTGATTAACTAGTCTTTAGCTCAATTAATTAGGTTTATAAGTGTAGACTTTTTAGTCTCGAATTATTTGTTCAAGGCTTTATTCTCCTTTATTTCCCCAGCGTTAATGCCTCAGGCAATATCTGTCAGGGGCTCTTAACAAAGCGTAAAGTATGTCTCTGGGTTCAAGGAATAATGTACGAGTAACTCAATGTACATTATTTCAGTCCACTGTGCAAGTTGCATTTCTAATAAATAACATTTTTAAATCCAGTGTAACATATAATTCTAGAATCAATGAGTCATGGTTGGGTAACAGCATAGTATTTTGATTAAATGCTTTTTTCTACTGAGTGAGCCACTCAATCCTACAAGATAGTCTTTATTTTTTTAACTCAGTCAGCCAATTATACCATGCAATTTTTTTAATCGCCTTGTTTTTTTTTCAGATGGTTAAACCACTTGCTGAAGCAGCCATTGATTTTCCAATTTTTTGGAGAAATAGAGATCTTTGGTTTGCAGCTTTTTGCATCATGTTTAATCCTTTCTTCTGGAATGTTGTGAGTTTGTTTTTGCTTCCCTTTGGGGAAGTACTGTAGATGTCAATAAGTGTGTAAATGTCAAGAAGAAGTTAACATCTTGTGAAATTGAAAAATATTCATTATTTGTATAATACTTACATTCAGTTAATAAAGTCTGCAAACTTAACTGATGGATCAATGCTTGAAGATCATCATAAATTTGAAGGACATGAGATCTCTCCTCAGATTTGCAGGATTTTGGTATCAGACATAGCTTGTTTTTGATTACATTTAGTTCTTATTAACCGAGCGGGAGGTCTGTATGGGAGAATCTTGACTGAAGTCGCCAGTACAGACAGAATGCAGTGAGGTCTGTGCCAGCGACCGAGGTCAAGATTCTCCCATACAGACCGACCTACCTCGGTTAATACGATGTTTATTATATGGCTGTGTCTTATTTACCAACTTTTTATATTCTTTGTACCTTTTTTTTCTAGACCGGTCTAGATGCTGGTCTAGATGGAAAAATCAAGACCACTTTCAATATTGATTTCAGCCAATCAAATTTGTGAATTCGGTAGTTCCCAGTCCTTATGAGACACAGCCATATAACAATTACTTTTAATAACCCCTTTGCTCCCATGAGTGACCAAGACAGAATTTCCTCTCACTATAACAATACAATATCTATCAGACAAGTTATGACAAAAAAGAAAAAAATTAAATAAAGGGATAACCAGTTGATCCAGAACCAAATTCTCGGAACAAATGTCATAAAAAGTGTATGGCAGACAGTAAAGAGAATTACTATTGAGATCTTGTGAAAGGGTTAAAACATTTTTTTTGGATAAAATATCCCTGAAAGATGAATTTTAAAAGATGGAGTTGTTTAACTATGCCTACCAGAATGTTTCCACTTTAATCCTGATACCTTCCACTTTATAAATTTGACTATTGTGTCCAGATGTGACAATGTTCAACTTCTCTGTGCTTAACATGTAGGCAGCACGGTGGGAGTACAGAACACATGCAATCACTCAATGGTTTGGTTCAGCGGAGAGAGGATGCTATGCCCTTGCTGTTGTGATTTGTGTTTTGGGATTATTTAGAGATTACCGGTAAGTATCTGTTTAATCTATCTGTCATGAGTTTCAATGTGCAGACCTTGGATTACAAGTTGTTTTGCTCTACAAACCTACCTTATTCAAATGAGTAACCTCACAGTTATAAATATGAAAGCGATCTTTGTGGTAATGAACATTACTATAATTTATATTTAGCAGTAGTCAAAATAAGACCTGAAAAAATTCAGGTCTGTATGGGATTTGAATCCATGACCTCTACAATACTGGTGAAGTGCTCTACGAACTGAGCTAACTGAGAGCTGGTCATGTTCATACAGTCCCAAATTTTTTCAGGTCCTATTCAAAGATCACTTTCAAATTCATTTCTTAATTCTGCAGTTCACATATGTCAGTGGTTTTCAAATATTAGATATTTACAGTCATTTATTACTCAAACAGGTGTTTATTAATTTCTGGAGTGTTTTTTAATTTCAGGAATGAAAAATTCAACAATTATTTGTCGTAAGGTCCAGAAATTAAGATTATTAATTGGAAAGGGCTTCACTTACGATTATTAGTCGCAAAGAGTGTACTATTGCGATTACTAATCGTGGAAAGTACGGCTATTAATCGTGACTGCATCATTAATAGTCGTGTTTGACAAGCTTTTAGACTAATAATCGTGCATCGTACGGTTAATAATCGCATCTGACAGCAGATGTCATTATTAATCGTACTGCTCTCTAGAGAAAGTTCGACCAGAATTTTTTTTTTGGGTGGCCGCCATTACGACCAAAACCTCAGAAGTTAGTATTTTTTTGCACATGGCTTTTCAAGCAATAAATGTCACACATTTGAAGTCTTCTTGGGTTGAAGTTCTCAGTGAACTTCATTTCTGTTTAAAAAGTGTATTTACCAACGATGTTTTCTTTTCTTTTGTCCTTCGACGAAGTTCAGCACGGGCTTTCGATATCGTGAGAGAGTTGACCAACGTTTCTTCTCGATGACCAAGAATGTAAGTAAATACGTTAATTTCGGACAGGTTTTAAGTAGATTTAAGTTAAACCGAATACAGTTGCAAATGAAGAGCCAAATAGGTCAAATTATGACAAATGCCGAATCCCAAAAACGGCCTTTTGCGAAGTTGAAACGTATGTTTATGAGCAAGCGACAGATGAAACCGGCGGCAGTGATCGATGTGATACAATTATTTCAGGTGTGGATAACTTGCATCGCACTCCGCTATTCCCGGCTTTCTGAATCAGAAATTTCCAGACTCAATCCTAAAAAAAGAAAAACGTTTCACTGATTTCCCTACACCGATTATATATTTCTTTTCTTTTTTTATTTATTTTATTTTATTTTCTTGTTTAATCAAACGAGATGCGTTTGCATTTTTCTTAAACAAAGAGGAAAGATTAATTTGAGTCGCGGGTTCATTTCTCCATCCCGCAGGACTAGTTCTTTCCAGAACTAATGTGTTTCGAAATGGGTCGTTCAACAGCAATGGGGAAAACGCTGTTCCAGAATGGAAAAACTATTTTCGATATTTTGAGCGAAACCCACCCCAGCGAGATTTGGCAAATGTCACGCCGGTTCGGTAAGATGTCTTTTTCTATTCTTTTCAATTCTGATGCTTATCTAGCGGTTAAATAGTCGTTTTTCACCCGAAACTGAATGACAGACAAGTAACAACAAGAATGGCCTTTCTTCGTTTATCTCAAATAATAACTGTTTTACGCTCTTTCATTTTAGGCATACAAACTGACAAACAAATCAGAAAAACAGTGCGCGGCTGTCGACTTGTGCTACCGATGCGATTATATTTAGATACGCATCATTTAGATCAAAACTCATTACGTCGCATGGGTTTTTTTTCGGAAACTTCTTTTATTCGATTAGCATATTTCTGAGAGATGAATTAAGGTAATATTTATGTGTACAATGGGTTCTTATCGAAAGTTTTTTTTTTCCGCGGTCAAAATTCAATTTGTAGGAATTTTGAAGCTTGCGTCATGCACCTGCTCCGGATGAAAAAGAAAAAATTAATATTAATCAATGTTATATTTGTTTCAGCCCAAACACGTTGTGTCGGCGACGGAAACATTCTAAAAACACTCACAGGGATTTTAGAGTATTCTTTCATATTCATTCGCCATAGGCAAAAGAACTCTTCAAGTTGGCTCTTTGTAATACCGTGCCAAAACCTTTTCAAGTTATTTTCGCGGGAAAAAGTCACAGTTTTTCAGCTGACAAGTGTATACGAAGAAAAGCTTTACATATACCATCAATCTCTCTAATTGTTGCCTATAACTTTGCATACCGCTTGGATTGATCTGATCGGTATACAGTGCATTTCATAAACCATCTTTCATCGTGGCTAGTTGATTGAATCATTTTTTATGGCTCTCCCTCAGTTTAAGAAAGGTTTGAATCTGCAGCTACTTGAAAACAGAGCAAATGGACGTTTCTTTACCAGTTTATGTGATTACCTTGTATGAATTTGTACCTAAAATGAATGTTTCTGTTGCCGACTACAAAGAAGAAGACTACAAATGTGTGACATTTATTGCTTGAAAAGCCATGTGTGAAAAAGTACTAACTTCTGAATTTTTGGTCGTAATGGTGGCCATCCAAAAAAAATTTCTGGTTGAACTTTCTCTAGAGAGGAGTACGATTAATAATGACATTTGCTGTCAGATGCGATTATTAACCGTACGATGCACGATTATTAGTCTTAAAGCTTGTCAAACACGACTATTAATGATGCAGTCACGATTAATAGCCGTACTTTCCACGATTATTAATCGCAATAGTACACTCTTTGCGACTAATAATTGTAAGTGAAGCCCTTTGCGATTTAATAATCTTAATTTCAGGACATTACGACAAATAATCGTTGAATTTTTCATTCCTGAAATTAAAAAACACTCCGGAAATTAATTAATAAACACCTGTTTACAGTTATAACTGGTAAGCTGTTTTGTATGACTTTGCAATTTGTTGTTTTTTTTTGAGATCTTTTTTACTATGTGGAAAAAAAAAATTAAATTATGATTTAAAATGGAAATTTAGAAATTATTCAGCATGACTTTGAATGATATTTTACAGATTTGAAGAGGCCATCTCAGGCCAGCCTATTGCATTAGCCATGTGTACTGAGAATGTTCGTATTTGTGGTACTCTCCTTATTGCAATTGGAACAGTTCTTGTCCTGAGTAGTACATGGTCACTGGGCATCACAGGAACATTTCTAGGTTCAGTTATTGGATTTTAATGATTATCTGTTCGAGTGATTTTATTATATCTCTCAGTTAGCATGTGCACAATGATTGATAAATTTAGAGAGCTGTATTTCACTGTATAACCTGTTTATTTCAAAATCTTCTCCCTATATTTAAATCCAGTGATATGATAAATATCTTACTATGACTGCAACCTTGTTTTCATGGTCCGTACCATAAGTTACACAACCATATTTTTTTCTGCTCTGATTAAATCGTATGGCCTGCATGGTTTAGGCTGCAACTTGAACTACAGACCCCAAACTCCATTAGTAAGAGGTGTGTATTAAATGTCAGTTTGAAATAGAATAATCTCACCCTGAACACTGAAATGATAAAATAAGATTGTATGTGGCTCAACCTTTACCTCTGAGATACTGGTTAGGTTCTTTTACCAACAATGTTATGTACCTGCTATAAACATCATATTAAATCCACTCAACCTGAAGAATTAATTTGAAAAGAAATTTACCCCAAAAGTATCTTGTATCTTTTACAACTTTTCTTAAATGCACAACTACATTCTTTGCAGGGGATTATTTTGGTTTATTGTTAAACAAGAGAGTCACAAATTTCCCATTCAATATCATGAACAACCCAATGTACTGGGGATCAACTTTGAACTTCTTGGGATATTCATTAAGGTAAAAATTGTAATGACATAAAGATATGACGATAAACCAATGACAACATGCAATAATTTCTTAATGTACTAAATTCAGTGGATTCTCTCCTGGTGACCATTTTTATTATCTGGTATCTCCTAACATCTGGACTTAAAGTCCACCCTTTCACTCCAATACAGTTCCTTAAGGAGTGGTGGAGAGAATTTGGTGGTACATCATGATATCAACCTTAAGGAGATAAGTTGGTCAATTTTCTCTTGGTGATTGCAACATTACAAATCACTTTTTTCTGTTTCAAATGAATTCAATGGAATCTATCTTTTCTAATTAAAGAAAGCAATTCTGATTTTGTAGAGTTGTGCAAAATTAGGTTTTCTCTGATAAATCTTTTATTCCCCTTTACCTCAGGTAAAATTTGTTAATTTGATTAATTTTACTATAATTTTTTTTTTTATCATGTGAAGGATTATTAAATGTTCTCTTCTTGTTTTGATAGACAGTGCAGCCCAGCAGGTGTACTCTTAACTACATTAGTTGCCATTTGTTACAAGATAGCTTTATTATTTGAAGGGTATGTCTCTTTTTTTTTATAGAAACATGCTTAACAGTAAATTGATGGTGTAACTCGACATCCAGAATATCTATGATTTCCTTTTTACTGGTAATTTCACTGTAAGGCCTTGGAGTGAGTTGTAGTTTGGTCAATTGTGTTGTGTCTGGTAAACTTGATGCAAATGGCAGAACAGAAGAACAGCAAGGTGTCTAGTCCCCCCCCCCCCCCACCCCCTACCTCTCCCTGGAAAAAGAAAAGATGGAATATTTTTGGGGAGAGAAGGAAGGTACAGCTATCCTATGTTCAGGTGCATAAATTATAGGATAAGTTCTGGCATCAATAAACAATCTGGCATGTTTGACTCACTATAAGTTAAACCAAGTGTACTTCTTCTGGATCCAGTTGTTCAAAGGGTCAATAATAATGCTATACACTGAATAAATCTCTATCCTTTGGATGGCACAGTACGTTCTTTTACATTTATCTGCTGGAGAGTGATTTATCCATTGGATATAGTGTTATCCACTCTTTGAACAACTGGGTCCTGGTGCTGAACTAACCTCCCCATTCCTGGTACTCTCAGCTTTTGTTTCATTGATGAGAGTTCAAGGACATGTTAAAATGACATTTTTACTATTCTTGATCTTCTGTGACTGATTTTCTTGTGGACATATAGCCAGAATAACTGTGTAAAATAACTAGAGGATGTTCCTCATGTCTGACTGAAATATATGTAGCTCAGCCGGAAAATCAAAATTTAGCCAGTAAGTCAGTTTTTGTAGCCGTTAAAGAATTCTCTGATCTCCTTTGCCTAGTGAATAACCAAGGGTTTAGTTTTTCGTCGATGAGACTTAATATTTGTTTTTTGTTTTTGTTTTTATTCATTCAGGCCTTTTACTGAGAACATTTATGCAGAAAAGAAATTGAGAGAAGAAAAGGAAGAGTGAAAATGGATAAATTATGATAATTTATTTTCCCAGGGTATTATTTTAATGGTTATTTACTTTCTAGTAAAGTGGACAAGTTTAAGGATGTAAGCATATATTGCTTTGTTGCGGTAAAGTTAGGAGGACAAAGTTAATTTATACCCATAAAGACCCCTAAAGATATCTTGTGGGGTTTACTCTTAGCTTAGACCTCTCAGTGGTTTACCAGTCAATAACTCTCTCCAAATAACATGTACAAATAAAAAAAAAATGGATAGAAGTTGAAAGAAAGATTATAGAAGTGAAATAATCCTTGCACAGACATGCATGGTTTAGCTTGTATGTGCTGGACATTTTTAATCTATGCAACTCAGGTCATTGCAGAAATAGTAGTCTGAAATTATTGTTTGTATTCAGAGATGATTCTCTGAGACCGACTCCTGCATTTTTTTCATATTTAAAATGACCTTTTTGAAGCAGAAACACCGGTCCAAGTCAAATTTTGAAAGATGATTAGGTGAATGATCATACCTAGAGTTATTTCTCGAGTCTGATATTTGTTATCTTGAATTGTGACCAGGTTGTGGGAAATATTATTTCCTGTCACATCTGTGTGGACAGCTGGGCATTTAATTATTTTTCATGGAATCACATTTTTTAATTTCTGATTCTATTAGCAGCAGTCATTGATCTGTTAGTTCATAAAGTGTTGGGTATTGAAAATTGTGGTATCCAGGTCAAATCTGTCGTTTTGCAAAATAAAGACCCAATTATTTACACCGATTAAAGAGAGTTGATTTTGACAGGATTGAATAATGTTGATGCAAACTAGAAGGTTAGAAAGAATCAAAACTGTGTTGTTCAATTAAAACTTCCATGATATGACCCTAACTGTCATTGCTGCTCAATGCTGTGTTAGCAGAGCTGGGTATACATTAGTTGAAGAATCAAAGAGGACGCATCGATTCTCTGTTACTCTGAGTTTCACGCCGAAGCACTTGTCAGACAAATGCTGTGAGAAGAAGGCTAGGGAGGTACATGCTTTTTGCATTGTGTTGTAATTATAGAGAGTTTGAGAACAGGAGAAAAAAGAGAAAGAAAACTGCATGCTTGGTTTCTAAATATTACTGAGCTACACACTGGAACATTAGAAGTGATCATAAAACTGTCACTGTTTTATTAAGCTGGATTTTCTAACTTATCACTTGTTCTAATTATTAACTGTATCATGTTATCATGAAGTTGTACAGGAGACAAATGAATAAAGTGTAACTTAGAATATCACATTAGATATGTAGGCGTAGTGAAATCTTAAAAACCAAGGCTCTAATATTTGGGCTTTGCATAACTTTCTTTCCTTGCTTGTTTTGTTTTGTTCTTTTTTTGGGGGGGGGGGAAGGGGGGAGGGAAGGAGGTTGGAGTCATTCCTAACTAAAACTTCACTTTAAGTTTATGTGCTTTTCCAGTTTACAGAAAAAGTCGGAAATTTAGACTAAGTAATTATGGTTACATTCAGAATTTATGACTTACCTTCTTTCTTGGGTCTCCTTTGCAGCTATGTTTTGAAATGTGGCTATTAATACTTTCGTTAATTTTTTATTTTTTTTTTTGGGGGGGGGGGGGAAGGGAAAGGATTGTTGCATGATATCTAAAAAATCAACTGCAATGGAGACCAGTCAAAACTTCAACGCATGAACATTAATGGATTATTTGCACAGCAAAAGCTGGAAGGCAATGGGTTTAGATTTGAAGTTGACAAATCCAAGATAAAAGAGTAAGGTAACTGATGTTCGACTAAATCCACCAATTGTTGAACAATCAGTTCACTAATGTGGTTTAGGAAAAATGTGAAAAATCACCATGGTCACTGTCTCAATAGGGCTTTGAATAATTTAACAATAAGTTGTATTATTTTTTTCTCAGTTCGTGAGCGGGCGGTATTCTACTAATCCTGCAATCTGATTGGTTCCGAGATAGGGCAGTATTCTCCCCATCCGGCCCGCTCATAGCGGGCGGTATCCGTTTCGCTCGAGTCACTTTGCAGAGCATTTCAAGCTTCGTTGAAGGTTTTCACAAATATGCCTCATTTTGCCGGCCGGGCCGAATTTTTTTGAGCAAAGACTTCGGTCACGACCTTTTGGCGATAAATAATATTCAATCTTTCTTCTCTCTCGCTCTCAAATCACTAGGGTTTCTCTGCAAAAATTGATTTCCAATTAAATTTGGTGGTACTAAATTTGTTTTTAAAACGATTGAAACGTGGCCTAAAAACAATTTTTTATTTAATCCTTCACAAAGAGTAACTCAGAAAGTTACAACGAGAGGTGGTTGCAGCAAACAATTACGTTAATCAATGTGACTGTCATTCGTTAATATCTGAATTCTTCAACACAATTTGTTCGTTTGTGAAACGTTAAGCGAAGTTGAGTTCTTCTATAAATACACTTTCGCCAATTCTTGAAAATCCCTTGAATTTAGACATTTCTACCGTAAATTTCTCATCAGAAACCGGAGGAATTTGATGAATAAAAGTCGCATTAAATCCCCTTGTGTCTAGCTGGAAAGAGTCTCACTAACTCTTTTAGTCTGTTCCGAAAACGAGGAGTGCGGAGTGCGGAGTGCGGAGTGCGGAGTGCGGAGTGCGGAGTGCGGAGTGCGGAGTGCGGAGTGCGGAGTGCGGAGTGCGGAGTGCGGAGTGCGGAGTGCGGAGTGCGGAGTGCGGAGTGCGGAGTGCGGAGTCTAAAAAAAAAAATTAAATCTCCGCACTCCGCACTCCTCGTTTTCGGAACAGCCCACCAGTACTGTTTCTTTATTCGAAAGAGTACACTTTTTTTCTTCTTCAATTGGCAGGTGTCACATAGTGACAGTTGCTTGTCAAAAAATGTTTCCGAAGTTTGCTCGGAAGCCTTTTCAGTTACAGTTACAAATTAAAAATATTTCGGTGAAAGCTTTCTCTTTAATTTGAATAACGTCTGTATGTTTCATATGTTTGTTATTGTTTGATTTATCATCTACGGGTTCATGTCGAATTAATTTGATGGCCTGCTCTCAGTTGGCTTGTTAGCTCAATTGGTAGAGCACTGCACTAGTATCGCAGAGGTCAGTGGTTCGAGTCCCGTACAGGCCTGAATTTTTTTCAGGTCTGATTTTCACTATTGCTCAAATAGTGCTTTACTGCGAAGGATCGTGCACATATACGTCTGTATTCTTTGTCATCCACTCGCTAACAAATTGTTAAGGTTATGGAGGATTTTCCCGTAATTAAACTCGTAATTGTAGCCCTAAATCATTCAGATTCTTTTGGCAATCATTTTGTTGTGTTTAGAGAAAAATAAAAATGTTATTCACCAGCATAGGTCGGTCCGTATGTGGAAAAACTGTGCCCTCTGTTTTGAGTACCGCCCGAGGCCTACGGCCTACGGCCTCGGGCGGTATCCAAGACCTCGGGCACAGTTTTTCCCAATACGGACCTTCCGACTGGTGAATAACATATATTGATGTGAGATGTATCACCATATTAGAATGATCAAATGATGTTGATGCCCTGGATAAGTATGATTTTGATGAGTCACCCAAAGGTGGTCTGACCCCACCCAAAGTGTTTCAGATAGTTTTCTTTCCCAAACACAGTGCAATGCACAATTAATTTTGAAACGTTGCAGGGATTTTCCTGATTTAACTGGTGGTGAGGGATTTAAAGAACGTAAAAAAAACAGATCTCAGTTTGCCCTGTGTCCATCAGTGGTTATTTGAGAGCAATCATCTCAGCACTAGACCTGTGATTAGACACTGGGTTTTCTACCACTCCATGATAGGGTCATTCCTGAGTCTAAAGTAGTGCACTCTTCAACTGTGTGGAAATCTTTTAGCAGAAAAAATAACCATGAATGCCTTGGCACTCTGAAAGGTAAAAAGCTGTCATAATAGGTCGTGTGAAAACGATATTTCTAGTCGCGCTAGAGGAAGTGGAAATAGAGGTGGAGATAAACAGGAAGCAAATAACCGGAAGTGCCCAAAAAGGGCAAAAGGGGGTGGGCCATTGAAAGTCACATGTCACATCGGCGGGAATATTTTGAATCCAAAATAACATTATCTGATTGGCTTCTCTTCTAGAGTGCGTGACGTCAACCGCTCGCGGACTGTTCGCTTGCGAGCTTTAGCAAAATCAAGGGAATATTTTTTATCGAATATCCTTCTGCAGAATCTTCAAAAATATTCACCATCCTTGGGTCAGGAAGGAACGATATCTTCGTCAGGGCCAGGGATACTATTCACTGTAAGTTTTAGGGCTATATTTTGATCATGAACTTAGTTAGAGCTCTAGGACGATGTCGTTTACCGTTCGATACTCTGTTATTGTGTCTGTGTATGACAGTTTGTGGATGATGACAGCCCATAAACTGATTTTTGTCGTTTTCCACCTTTTGTCCGACTGAAGGAGAACACATGCATCCAATTTAAGACCTACCTAGGTGAAAGAACTTTTACCAAGAGGGCACAAACATCAATGTTTACGACTTGGACGTGTGGGAGTGTGCTGTATATTTATTACATGGATGGAAAAGAATTTCGGTTCATTTTGCGTTGTATCGTGACAGCAGTAATATGTTTCCCTCTTATATTCATTCAGGAAGTTATAATAGCCTTGGTTTTGCAATTTTTTTGCCTTCAAAACACTTAAAAATGCAAAGAAAATTGCAAGGACCCTGATCTTGTTGAAGCTCTGAATTCCATTTCCTGTCGTGGTGCATATTGTGGATTTGTAGTTTCGCGCCGACGTAATCAGCATAGTACGTTACTTGAACGATCACTAAAAGCTTGTGTTGCTATGTCATACTTGCCGAGGAAGAACGCTTTTCCATCCATTATTTTTCTCTGGTTTTGTGTTGTCTTCTGTGTTAAAATCTCGAGTTTCCTCAGTCGGAAGTTGAAATCCTGTGCGGGTGTACGACGGGGTAAGTTTTCACTCGTGTCAACTAATTTTCCACTATTTTCAAGACTTTGTCTTCATATGCCTATTGATATTGTTCACGTCGTGAGAATGCTTGTTATGTTCTTTGATTCATTTCGAAGATCTATTGTCACTCGCCTTTTCGTTGTAGAAATCTTGCTTACCACCATCGCATAGCCCAATTACTAGTGTATTTACACTGAACATTTGATGAAAAGAATTGGTAGCCTTATTCATTGTTCGTTCTTCTTCGTTATGTGACTGGAGAAAAGCCTTTGCTTTCGTGCTCTATATGGCTCGAGAAGCGAGATCGCTTCAACAAGCCTGTGTATACTTCTTGTTTTGATTTAGGCGTTCGGTTATCAGAACCAATTGTTTTCGTCGAATTGATATGTCGTCATGATCTGTTGTAAATAAAGTTTACACTTCGCCTTGAGCAGTGTCATAACATTGGTTTGCCGAAGACACTGTGATTAACATCCTTAGTTGAGACACTTATTTTTTTTTAGAAAGATCGTTGTTAGCGATACAACGAAATGTTGGGTTTTGTAATTGTGTAACACGGTGATTCTTGGCGAGAAGAAATCAACCTATGGGTTTCACGAGGATTGATGAGTTTGCTGTAAACCGTTCAGAGATTTTTTTTAATCGGAGCTTAACCTGGATAAATTTATGGTGAAATTTTTTATGTGATTTCTTTGTGTTGAGGAGGTGATGCAATTTGTAAACGTTCTTATCAAATGAAGATCTAAGAATTTTATCTTCAATTGTATATCTATCTACACTGCTCGGCTGTATGGTACATGTTTGATTACTTCCACAAGTTGACAGAGATAATTACTGCAACAACCTCTTTGTCTATTTTTGGTTTTTAGTCTCTTCAACTACTTACTGTAAAATTAGTTGGTATTTCTGATTTTTGTATGTGACAGTAGGTGCTGTAAAAATGTTTAATAACATGCTTGTGTGTGCACAGTTACAAGGTGGAATCTGAGGGTGATGGCAGTGACTTTCACAAGTTTATCTTGGAATCACAAGTCTATCCAGTGCCAGTGTCACAGTTACTTGAAAAAAGATAAATTTTAGTTAACTTTGCAATATGTTATTTGTGAGGTGCTAGATCGTGGACCTCAGGTGACATATGTCCTTTAGACTGCAGGCTCAAAAAAATTAACATTTGTTGATTTTGGATGTTATTTTCCAAGACCAATTAACAAGATTGGGGTCAGTTTGTTGCTGTGTTGAAATAAGAAGTAATAAATAGGAGAAAGAGTGTCTATAAGGAAATAAGTTTATTTTTGTACTTTACAGTATCATCTTTTTGTTTTCCTAGGTATCAGGCTTGAGCTAGAGAAGACTGCTTGAATGAGGCTGTGGTGCAAGACATGAAGAGGGTGCGTCCTGAAGACCACGACAGTGCATATGGTCAAAACAGGCAGAGTTTCCGTCCCCCTCCTGTTCTTGCCCCAGCCCCAGTCGGCATGACAACCTATTCTGAGCAGCTCCAGCAAGATGGATTAAGTGGGTTAGCGCAGTTCCCTGCAGCTGCACAGATGGCAGGTGCTCCTGGATTCCAGTAAGTGTTTTCATTGCAGTTTGGTCAGAGAGTGACCTTAGATCCTATACAATTTCATTTGGACATGTTAAGTGGTTACTTTGATTCAAAATATTGCAGATGGAACCTCCAATCTCTGCTTTCTGATGCACAACCTACTTGGTAGTGTAATGACTGTGCAGACTTTCCCCAAGGACCAGTTGTTAAAGTGTCCTTTTTAAATCTAAACTTTTCATTATCATGCTGTCAGCCCTGACAAAATTTGATTTGCTCAATGTGGTGAATGGCAAGATTTTGAGGATCAAAATAATGATGTTAGGACACAATTTGTTTTAGCCTGTGGGATTGTTAAATGAGCAAATATGTCAAATGAGCCCAAAGTACCACCAGTCATTAATGTGATTTGAAAGACTTGGTTGAGGGTTTACCTTGCTTTTTAAGCATAAGGGAAGTTTGATAAAACTGCTTTGATTTTTCAGAGTTCAGGCACAGACTCCCCAGTCACATCCTCATGTTCAAAATCCAGCATCTGGTCATCACCAAGTGAGTTACATGTAGAGCTGTGCCTTCTGTTGTTATTTATTGCTGTCGTCACTGCTGTTCTTGATTTACTTTGGATTTTTGTAGGTTTTTTTCAGTTGAAATTGTCTTTACAAAGTTGATGTGCATGTATTGTTGACAGTTTGTTTCATCTGAAATGAAAAGAAAAAAATTGTTTTCCAGTAGAGAAATCTGCTGTTATTTAAATGAATTGGAGTTTAATTGTTTTGACTCAAATGGCTTTAAAGTGTTAGTGTGAGAATAAATGAATATGCCTGCTTTTTTGAACTGGAATGGTTGTGTGTGCTGCAATTTTGTTCATGTGACATTTCATGCCTGCTACTGTTTTCCATTTTACCCTTCTGTGATACCTTCAAAGAGAAACTATCTGTGATTGTAGTGGCAGAGTCACAGGGCATCATATAAGTGAAAGTGGCCCCTTAGGGAAAATTCAACCAATGTTGTTGCTTATGTCCTAGTTTTTCTTTGGAGTTATTATACTAGGAGACTTTTTCATCATGCTAGCTTAAATAAATTCATTCACATTTTGTGGGATCCAGAATTTACTCTGTAATGAAAAAAAATTGAGAGTTCTGGGACTGCAAAGGAGCTTTCCTGACTATGGAAAGTATATATGTTACCTTGCCAACAGTGCAGGGTTGTCACTAGAAAATGTAATAGGCGTCTGATCTGAATGGAGTAGGTGGCTGCGCAACACACTCCTCTAGGGGGGTCTGGGGGCATGTTCTGGAAAAATTTGAAATTTGAAACTTTCTGAGATGCGTTTTCCAGCATTCTGGGGCATGTTTGAGTAGCATTTTTAGACATTGATGTTAAATTCAATTTCCCTGTTTTTTTGCTATAAAAACCCTCTGGACGCAAGCTTCACGTTTCTATTTCAAATAAGGGTATGTTTCATTCATCAAAGTATTTCCTCTCATCTCTAAACATCACAACTGATAAACATCTGGAAATCACCCGCCAAATGCCGCAAGGTTTGCAAAATCACGGAACACTTGGCCTTTATTTTTTAATTAGGATTGTCTGAGGGGTTTGATGACAAGTATTCCAAAAGGTCCATATTTGGTGAGCATTTCTAACGTTGCAAAATCCTTTAAAAAAAACAATCTTGCGGCAACTTTGACAGCCACGTGTATGGTTGGAACGACATTTTAAATCGCAGAAATTTGCATGTCTCTGTTGAAATTGTAAACAAAAGAACAAAATTTTCCTTCAAAACTGTTGTAATGTCTCTGTTGAATAACGTAAATTATGTTCTATTCTGCGATTCTACAAAAGCAGTTAAAGTCTGTCTGTCCTGAACTAGAAAGAACATCTTCCTATGAGAAGTTAAATTATCTAACGCTACATGTTTATGACAGAGTAAAATCTTCCTGCCTTTGAAATCTTAAGAGTTGAATGGACACAACTTTCAGCAAGGTGAAAAAGATCTTTATAGACACTTACCTCTCCAACCCTCTGAAAGCTCTTTTGAAAGTATGTAGTGGATCAGCAATAATTTTCCACTGTATTTTAACAAATGAGGCCAGTTTATCTATGGTATTAAATGCTTCAGGAGCTTCGTAATTATAATATTTGATAGCGATTGAAACTACCTCTTATTGTGGTGGCTCACTTTTTTGCTAGATTTTGTCTTCTTCGATTGACTTGACAAGGAATCGCGAAGAGATCGCTTTCTTCGCAGGCCATCATTTTTGATTTTCGAAACATCAATGCACATGTGAATTGCGATGGTTTTGTGCTTCATGACGGTCATGCATTTATATTACTCCAGTAAACTGTCAACACCACTTATAGCTTTTGCACAGAAGTTCCTGTACAGGTTTTTAGTTTTTTCCTTCTTCCATGACATCAGATATATACAAAAGAATGATCACTAAAGTAAGCCTTGGATTTCCAAAAACAGTTTTCTTGGAAAGACAAATCTCAATATTACAAAATTTCTGGTCACAAAGGAGGCAGTGCAAAATGGCCTGACAGCGAGCAGGTTTCCGCCACCCACTGGCTCCTAATGACAACACTGAACAGTGGACATCAAGTTAGATAAAAAATAACTCATTAATGGTGTTAATTCTTTTTCAGGGCCAAGTTCAGGTGCACGCACAAGCTCAAGGTCAACAACAACAACAGTTTCAACGATTAAAGGTGTGGCATAAAACAACTATTGTTTTTTTTTAACATTATTAAAAATGCTCATTTTGATTATAAATGATATATGTAATATGATTATAAAGCAAATGCTGCATGATATTTTTATGAAGGTCTGTCTCATTTGCTGTCCAGTGTTATTGGCTACATGCATACAGTGGTTTCATTAATGTTTTCAGCAGAAGGGCAACTAGTTTTCACAGGCGGGCAACATAATTGAACTGAACTTCTTTTAAGATAAACTTTCCTCCAGATTGTAGAACCAATTGGGCAAAACCATCCTCACAACTGGTTAATTTTGTGAGTGCCCCGCCCTTAATGAAACCCCTGTGTACAATTTTTATTCAATTTTCCCTTGCCTCTTCCTTGTTTGTGACATGTGCACAGGGTGTTATCTGGTTTAACCATTGCAGCAGTTTTAACTTTGAGGACAGATAATAAAGATTCGTTTAAGTAAAAAAGTGACTTTCCCAGCAATAGTGTTTCAAATGATTTATGCAAATAATAGATTGAAAACTTTTGTGGATTTTCACTTGTAGCTGTAGCACCTCCATTGCCTCTGCAGAATTTTTCAAGTTTCCCTCTATATTTAGTTGTACTACCTTTCAGGTTAAGTACTGTGCCTTTCAACAGCAACTGTAAAGTTTACATGTTATTAAGTCTAACACCATGCTATTTAAGATGCTGAAACGACTTAGGTATTGAAGTTTTGTTTTGATTTTTGATCTTTTTTAAGGTTGAGGATGCCTTGTCGTACTTAGATCAAGTCAAACTTCAGTTTGGGAACCAGCCTCAAGTGTATAATGACTTCTTAGATATTATGAAAGAGTTTAAATCCCAAAGGTATTGTGTATATATTTGCTGTTAACACTACTTATTTTTGTTTGCTTGTGTAGTGATGCTTGGAGCTTTAAGCCCAACATCTCTTCAAGTCACCATTTGGAGAATGCTTTTTAGCGACTATGCTGTGGTAGGCAAAACAAAACTACTCAGACAATGGTGTTGGAAGGAGGAAACTACACCTATCTATGAGGAACCAGGCTTTTTGATCAGAACTTTATTTCATAGATATCAAAAATTAAAGAAAAGTATGGCTTGCTGCAGGGCTCGACACTAACTTTTCAACTTACTAGCCAAGTGGCTAGTTTCCCTTTGTTTACTAGCCAAACTGGCTTGTGGAAATTGAAAACCACTAGCCAAAACTGAATTTCTACTAGTCTGTGGCTAGTGGGCTACCGTTAGTGTCGAGCCTTGTTGCTGTATGACTGCTGAACTGGGAACTTTCTTTGCTTTTTGTGTTGCTTATCGTTTTTTACTCGCTATGTTGACCAAAATGGTCATACCTTGGAGTGCTCATAATGCAGTCAAAAGTGTGCAAATGGTAATGCTTTACACAGTGATGTCAGTCTACATATTCTCCATACTGTTATCAGTACATTTTCTAAGGTGCTGACAAGGAGAACTTTTCAAACAATCAAAGTCTTAAAGTTTGATTGAGGGCTGTGTAAGGAGAATTAAGATACCCGAGGGGAGGGGTCAAAGGATTAATGGTCCAGTAAAAACTTTGTAACTTTTGATAAATAGTGATTCCATCCATGATTTTTTTTCTCTTTTTTTTTTTTCTCCCCAGTATTGATACACCAGGTGTTATCAGCCGTGTCTCATCTCTGTTCAAGGGACATCCAGAACTAATTGTAGGGTTCAATACATTCCTTCCACCTGGGTACAAGATTGAGGTTCATGCTAGTGATCCTGGCCTTGTGTCAGTGACAGCACCCAATGGACAGTCTCAGATCACCACACTCATCCAACCAGCTCAGCAACCAGTAAGTGAGATTGCTGGGGTTTTGTTTTATTTCAAAATAAGAGAAGCATGTTTCTGGGTTTGCATTTTATTTCAGAATGATAGGAGAAGTCTATTGAGGTGAGGCATTTTGTGAAAGGGTTGTACCTGAGATTAATGCATTGTTGTTGTATGGCTGGCTCTCCAAGGGGTACCAGGTGAATGAAATAATTTGACTTGATTGGCTACGTAAACAAGGCCCATCTGGCTGGGTCAGGAATGCATACCTTAGACTTGGCCAGTAACACATTTTTCCTCCAAATGGGTTCAGAATTATTTGAAATTAACTTTCAGTTGGTATTCAACTCTTTTCATTCATCAAACATTCATTGACAAGTTTTTGAAAAGCAACATGTTGTTCGGAGTACCTTTAACCTTGCATGGTTCACGATATACGTATTGGGCCACAGGACAGATAAGTGCAGTAGCTAGTCCTTCTAAACATTGATGTTTGTTTTATTACAGGTACATCAGTCAGGTGCACAACAAGGACAACAACAGCAGCAGTCACAGCAGAAGCAGCAGCAACAGCAGCAGCAGCAGCAACATCAGCAGCCTCTCCAGTCACCAACAGCTCAACAAGGACAGGTACATTACTGCTGTCACAGACACACTTATGTAAACAGCTTAGTACTTTATATTTTTGCAACATTTGTGGTATTTTGCCCCTTTCTGAATTTTTTATCAAGCTCTATAATCTACAGATAAAATGTCTGGCAGAGAAAAGAGGGACTGGGAATCTTGTGGAGAGAAATATTCTTCAACGAGTCAGGGGTATTCGAAAAACCCCAAACTACATATTGAAAGGGCATTTTTTGGCTAAAAAGATTGTAAACAGTAGCTTCCACGCTCACTTTGCTTCTTTGATAAACTTGGCGTTACTACCGTTACGCCACGGGTTCCAGTACTCTTTAACTCAGCCAAAGAGATACGGGGAGCCTAAGTTCGATACAATTTTGGATTTTATCGCCTCGTAAAATAACAGACACATTAGAATTGCCCACAAATCTTACCAGACACCCTCTACATACTTCTATTTTTATAATTTAATGCTAAGAAAAATAGGTGTCATAGGGACTTTAAATAGAATTGACCTTCAGCATTTTCTTTGAGATAACCCAGTAAGCTTTCAGAGTTTTAAATGCAACAATGGTTTACCTGTGACTACAGTAACACAAAGCTCATAATAAAAACTTAGACTTTGAGGTAATAATTTTTCAATACATTTATCATTACAGTGTAAATAGCTTCTTGCTGAATTTTTTTCTTTTTATAACTCAGGGTCAGCAACCAGTGGAATTTAACCATGCCATAAATTATGTGAATAAAATAAAGGTGAAGACTTCTCCCTTTTTTGAAGTATGGTGCAAGTAATTTCTTCAGATTATTGACAAAAATCTGTTTCTTTTGCAATAGAACCGGTTTCAAGGACAGCCAGATATCTACAAGGCCTTTTTGGAAATTCTTCACACATATCAAAAGGAACAGAAAAACATAAAAGAGGTAAAATGGCATTCAGTTTAAGTAACTGGTGCTTTGCCACATTTTGTGCAGCTCACAAGTTAGGCTCTTGTTTGGCTGCAAAACTTAAAAGGTTGGGACATGCTAGAGGAAAAGCCAGTTGGTCAGGTTACAGAAGCAATTTGCTGTATGTTGCATGGAGTACTTTTGTTGATGGAGACAAAAAGACCAGACTTGTACATTTGATGCTCTGCATTGGACATCAGTTGATTATTTTACTTTTTTGAAAGTAGTATGTGGCATTGTTTTTGCTTTTTTCTTTTCTAATTGAATTTTGTTCTTGAATCAAATTTGCAGGCTGCCATGCAAGGAACTCCTCTATCTGAACAAGAGGTAAGTCCATGCAATTTCAGCTTCCTGGACAATTTAAGTTCTTATTTCATTTCAGTGTTATTAATTTTTGTGTATCTAACAGTACTTATATTCTTGGTTAGATCTACACAAGAGAAGCAAAACTTGCTAGTGAGGTACAGTATAGTTATATTTATATTGTTTAAAAACTTCCATTTGTTTTTGAATTGGAATTGCCTTTACTGTTATTGTAATGGGTAGAATGAGGTTTAAACTTATCACAGTTTTTTTTTTCATTTAGGTGCTTGCATCATTCGTTTCTCACTTCATTATTTTCACATCCACAGGTGTATCACCAAGTTGCCAAGCTTTTTCAAAATCAAGAAGATTTGCTTCAAGAATTCAGCCAGTTTCTTCCTGATGCCAATGGCGCTGCAATGTCTGGGGTTGGTTACATGTCTTGCTATATGTTTCTTTTCTGATTATAAATAGCTATCCTTTTTGAGAGTTATTTGTGTATTGGACCATTCATCAGAAATATTCACTCGGACATGATATCTGCCAGACTGTCATCCTTTGCCTTGTATCAAAGTTAAGAGAACTTTTGCCACATGAAATACTATGTTGTCTTCTGTGGAACTTCCATTATGCATTGCAGTGACATAAAGCCATATTCAAAGCTTTAGGAACTTATTTGTAGCTGGGACCAAACCTTGTGTCTTACACAGAAGGGTCTCATTGACACATACATGTAAGAGAGGTTCCACAGTTTGTGAATATTGGTCACATATTCATTATTAAGTGTGAATTAACAGCTGTAAATGTTGTTTCATGGTTTGTTTTTTAGGGTTTATTAGCAGCAAACAGGTTGCCAGCTCACCTGACAGCTGCAAGGAATGAGTATGTACCTCCCACAAAGAAGCCAGCTGGTAAGTTATCATCCAGTGGTAAAAATATGTAGTGTGTCCTCTTGCTTAAAAGGAGTATTGCTGTGATTGATATTTCTTCTTGCAGGTATGTCTGAAAATGTTCATTTGCATGAAGAATTTTTTAGACAAAGTTGTATGATATGGGTAGGGGCCCAAGACAGAACAATTCATTGAAAAATGTCCCTTGTTTTTACAGGTGGGTCAAATTCTTCAAAGCGTATGATACACCAGATCAGAAGAAATTCAAACAGTGTCTCCTCTTCCCCAACACACCCTCAGGCAAAGGTAGGAGTAGTTTGTATAATCTTTTTCATAATAATTCAAGCGACTTGATTTTGTTTGTTTGTTTGTCTGTCTGTTTTTTTGGTTGTGGTGATTGGCTGCTGTGAAACATGATAGCCAACAGTGTTTTTTTCTTTAAAACATGATAATTATGCCAACTTAAAAGTGGTGCTGGACAGGAGGTTTTGGTAATGGTTAATTATTCAAGGTAATCAACAGCAAACAACACAAAAAAAGTAATGTGGATTGGCATCACGTATTTATTTTTGTACTGATTTTGTCCTTTCAGCAGAAGAAATCAAGAAGTGCTATCAAAGATGTGCCTCTGGATGAAGCACAGAAACATGGCACCTTTTCTGAATTTGCATTTTTTGAAAAGGTATTTAAATGGATTGAATACTTGCTTTCATAACACAGTATAATTTCACTGCCCTGGAATGTGACACTTTTAAATGTATCTTTATGTTCTTCCTGCATAAACCTTGGAACATGTTATTTTCTTTCTATTCCTGTCTAGGTGAGGAAAGCTCTCAAAAATCCTGAGCTCTATAACAACTTCTTGCGATGTCTTGTATTGTTCAATCAAGAAGTTATATCTCGATCAGAACTGGTTCAACTAGCATCAAGCTTCTTGGGGTAAGCTCTAATCAACTAACTATCCCCTATAATATTTTTTAGATGTGTTAACTCAATTGTTGTCAGCATTCTCATGATATTTTCATAATAGATTGCAGGGAAATATGTAATATTTTAAGCTCCCTTCTTCCAACTATTACTGTATGTTGTATTGATTGGTAATCTTATTCCCTCACAGAAAATACCCAGAGCTGTTTCAATGGTTCAAGGAATTCCTAGGCTACAAAGACTCCTCTCCTATGGAGAGTATGGCTAATGTCAAAGAACGAACCTCAGGAGAACTGCATCATCTTGAGATAGATTATTCCTCTTGCAAGAGATACGGAACAAGTTATAGGGCACTTCCTAAGAGCTATACACAGCCAAAATGTAGTGGGCGTACTGCTTTGTGTAGAGAAGTCCTCAATGACACCTGGGTGTCCTTTCCATCATGGTCGGAAGACACTCCCTTTCCAGGAACAAGAAAAACCCAATATGAAGAGTACATTTTTAGGTAATACAAATGATCAAAAGTCTGAACTTATTTTTTAAACATGGTTTTGGTTTGCAGTTTTAAAGTTGCAAAGTATCTACAGTATGAGCCACTTTTATTCTTTCATGTTAGGGATATGTTTTTAATCTCCATTTTTCTTCTTTTTATCTGTAGGTGTGAGGATGAACGATTTGAGGTTGGTTTGCAAACTTTTTTTAATCTTATATTTTTTACATTTTGTTTTAGTCTAGAAAACCATTTTCATTTTAATACCAATTTGGGAAAATATTGTTTGTTTTCAGTTGGATGTTGTGTTAGAATCCAATCTTTCAACCATTCGTGTTTTAGAAGCCATACAGAAAAAACTCCAGAGGTATGTAGTATTTACATGTACATGCACAGAAGTCTTAATATTGCTAAATGTAGGACATACAGTGTAAGTAAAGAGAAGTCCTTTTCAAGCAGATGATGATGCATGTTTCATTCATTACTTTAATTACTTATGTAGTTACATAGGTAAGGTTCCTTTGCTTAGATGCTTCATAGAAGTTGCAAGTCTGCAGTTTCATGTTAAGGAAGCTTGACATCGTCTTTGTTTTGTTAAAGTCTTGTTGCCATTCTTTGTTTCAGAATGCCTGCTGAAGAGCAGGCAAAATTTCGTCTAGATAGCTGCATAGGAGGAACATCTGAGTTCATTCACAGAAAGGCCATCCAGAGGTACAATCATCTATCTTGTCATAAACATGGTATTTTTATGAGGTTGCAAAACCCTACTCAGGGTCTTGAATTCTTTGTGGCTAACTACTTCAACCATACTGTTGTTTGTGAGTCCATCTTATCCTAATACTGAAAATGATTTCAGTCCAAATGTATTGAAGTGCAATCAGCATAACATTAAGGAGCAGTTGGAATATTGAAAATAATTTATTTGTTTAACATTTAGTGAAAATATGTTGCCCCATCATTTAGTTAGACGTAACATCATTGTTGATCTTTTAATCAGGATATACGGTGACAAAGCTCCTGATATCATTGATGGTTTGAAGAAAACACCTGCAGTGGCTGTGCCACTGGTACTTAAGAGGTGAGGAAATTTATTTTCCTATTTTTGAGACAGAGAATGCTGCTGGTACCTTCTTTACAAAGACTTGTGTGTGCATATAAAAGTAATGAAATATCTCATCACTCCCATAATCACCAGGTTGAAAACCTGCCATCCTCAGTCTATATTGTGCAAAAGATTTAGATTGACTTTCAAACCTTTGCAGTACACAGTATGTTTTACTCCAGAACAGAGTTAAATCATCAGCTAGCACAATTTTTTCCATATTTTAGTGTTAGAGCTTTCAAACTGGTAGTTGGACAGACATACAGCTGCAGGTTCTTAGGTGCACTTGATACATTTCTCATTCAGACTGTGCTTGTGTCACTAAGAGGAAAATTCTCTCAACAAAAGTAATTACTTTGAAATAAATTTTCTTCTTTAGGTTAAAAACTAAAGAAGAAGAGTGGAGAGAATCTCAAAGGCAGTTTAATAAAATATGGCGAGATCAGAATGAAAAGTATTACCTAAAGGTAAATGATAGTCTTACTTCCACTCGGGGCTCAACGCTAATGGTAGCCAACTAGCCACAGAGTAGTAGAAATTCAGTGTGGTTTTCGATTTCCACCAGCCAGTTTGGCTAGTAAACAAACCGAAATTGTTGCAAATTGTTGCAAACCGAAATTGTTAGTGCCAAGCATTGCCACTTGATTTTTTTGTCTCCCCTTCAATATTTTTATTTTGCTCTCCAAAATTTGTGATACTGGTATAAACTTTTTTCGCATATAATTAACTTGCGGCTAAAATTACTTTTCCAGTCCTTGGACCATCAAGGGATCACTTTTAAGCAAAATGACTTGAAGGCCATGAGATCGAAAAGCTTGATTAATGAGATTGAGACTATTTATGACGAGGTATGTTATAAAACTGTAATAAATTATGTTGTGAACACCTATGTGCATTAGAACATCTTTCTATCAGTAGTGTTTAACAGAATATGTTAAAAGCAAAACCATTTATCTCGTAAGGGATTTCTTAGTTTTGTGCACTATACTATTCCATAAAGGGAACTCCTTTTGAGTGGTGCTGCAGATGAATGCCATCTCAAAAGTGCTCAACTCAAGTTTTTCTGTATTTCAGAGACAAGAGCAAGCTGCCGAACAAACATTAAATTACAATGAAATATTTAGAGATGCGAAGAATGTCATTTGAAAGTTAGAGCAAAAATAATAGACTAGAAAATTACCTGCTTCGATCAAATTTTTCGTGAATAATGTGGTTGTTTATCAAAAGATCGTACATACTAGAATGAACTAAAATGTTAGAATAATTTATATGACAAGTGCTGTGATACACTTCCAACTGGCTACTTTTTCTTTTAATGCATTTTTTCCTCAGTGATATATAACTGAAGAGATGCACAGCAACATAGAATGTAATTGTGTAATATATATTTTAGTTTCTTCATGTTTTGGTACAAAAATCTCCTCAGGGATATACGTCATTAGTTTTTGTTACGTGAAAAATTTTGTGCATCGTTTCAAGTGGGCAGAGATCTTCAACATTCTTTGTCATCTTTCCTTTTTTCGCGCATTTTGTTTTTGTTTATACCAAGAATTTATCTCGTAAGGGATTTCTTAGTTTTGTGCACTATACTATTCCATAAAGGGAACTCCTTTTGAGCGGTGTTGCAGATGAATGCCATCTCAGAAGTGCTCAAATCAAGTTTGTTCTGCATTTCAGAGACAAGAGCAAGCTGCCGAAGGTAATGGAGATGCTGGAGGGCCTCACTTGGTTTACACTTACCAGGACAAGTCTATTCTGGATGATTCGGCTGGTCTGATTGTTCATCACATGAAGAGACAGACGAGTATTCACAAGGAAGACAAAGCAAGGATCAAGATTCTCTTACACTGTTTCTTACCGGACTTGTTCTTCGCCCCAAGGTAAGGAAGGAGAGAAAGTCCAATCGTAGTAAGGAGAGTGAAAATCAGGTGCTTATGGAGAAGAGAGAAACGTATGTGGGAAGCAGATACGAAACAAGGGAGAACCTGCTAGACAGCTCCCTCTCCCCCTCGCCTGAATGTGTACTTCTCTTGTTAATGTCCTTCTCAATCACCTGTGGAGACACGCATTACGTCGATGAAGGGTAGATTATGGTACAAAAAAAAAAAAAAATACAAGTACAATTAAGAGGATACCCATTGAAAGCGGACTAGTAAACTGAACCGGCGTTGCATTTAAAGTACTTTGTAGCCATGGAGATTTTTTTCTTCCTGAGGTGAAATTTTATGTTGGTCGCTAATTGTGGTAAAGGGTCAGTCACAAGAGCTATCAGAAAGTCTTTTAATAAAATGAAGTGTTACTTTTGGTATGTGTAGTTATAGTCAGTTTACTAACTAAACAGAAGAGAATACTTATGTTAGGACTGTTTTGTTTCAGGGGTGAGCTAAGTGATGATGAAGATTCAGTTAAGGAACTTAACGGCCTTGGTAAGAAACTGGAAACTTAAAGAGTGCACGCTCAATTCTATGCGTGTAATGAATATAGTCGCTCGTGGCCTTTGTTTGGTTGTAGGGAGGAAAGAGCACTTTGTGTATCTAGATAAAAATACGGCTGCCAAGGAGACAACGAAATGAATGGTAAAAGGACTATCCTTGACGTGTGCAATCTGCTTTTACCACGTGTAGCGCGTCGGTAGACTCTGCAGAATAAGCGAGTATCGCCTTATGACTTAAATTATTTTTACACGTACTGTTTTTATTTACTTGAGTTTCATTAATTCTTTTTCTCTTTGTTTCAGGCAAACCGGAACTTACTAACGGTTTACCAGAGGCAGAAGCAGTAAGTTATTTTGTTTTGTTTTGTTTTGTTTTTGATAGGTTCGCGAAGAGTTTTGTCATAAGTAGTTCAATGATTGCTTATTGAAAACTTTTCCAAGTTTTGGTGTCTTCCTCAGAGTCATGTAACATTGACGTGCTGTTAAATCATTAATATCCAAAACTTGAGTGGTAGCTCGCCATCCCCGGTACTCGTGGAAGATTGGGTCTTTATTGTGGCTATCCGCTTGTTAATGATTCCATAAACTTTTTCTTTCAGGATGACGCTTATAACTTAATATACGTAAACAACAACTGGTACTTACTCTTCAGACTTCATCAGGTAAAGAAACACAAGTTAATCAAGTTACAAAAAATATTTTTCTTTTCATCATTATTATTATTTTTTTATTTTATGGAACGCTGAGTGCAACTGGAAATCCTCATGATACTTTCCTGTTGGTGAGCGTCCTTTTGAGAGACAAATTAGTGCTTCTCACTGAAGGTTGTTTGAGCTAGGGTTCACCATAGTTTATATTTAAAATGTAATTGTATTGTTCATGTGTAGATGCTCTGTGAGCGACTGCTGAAGATGTATCAACAGTCTGTCATGATAGCGGAAGGTGAAGCTTGTGACAAGCAGCAAAGAAAACAGGCCACAGCCATTGCACTGAGACTGAAGGCACCAAGCGAAATAGACCTCGAGGAATATTATCCAGCGTTTTTAGACATGATAAGAAACCTGCTGGACGGTAAGAGCAATCCCTTTTAGCTCCTTGCCTTCTTTTTTTTTTTTTTTTTTTTTTTTTTTTTCCTACTAAGTTAAGTACTTGATAGTATTATTGTTCTCTTTTGGAAACCTGACGATTGAGTGTTGACGATGCAATTTATGCCTATTTGCTCTAGGAAACATGGATTCTACAAACTTTGAGGATACGTGTCGTGAGATGTTTGGTGTTCACGCCTACATCGCATTTACTATGGACAAATTAGTTCAGAACATAGTTAGGCAGGTGAGTGATGATTTGGCAGTCAAGGAAATGTCAACGTGAATATCATCAATAGAACTTATGGAAGGGCGTTTTGCTATTCCAGCTAGTTTACACGCACCCAACCCAATAACTGATGTAGTCAGCAGAGACCTTTGTGAGAATTGAAATTAACTTCCTCCGTGAAAAACGTGACGTAATTTTAATTTTTTCTCTTAGCTGCACACCATTGTTACAGACGATTCATGCAACCAGGTCACTGAGCTATACCAGCAGGAGCAAGGTAACCTTGCCACTGGTGGTAGCTCGGCCACTCAGCATACCCGTGCGGTGTCAGAAGCTGCCTATCAAAAGAGATCTGAGTCACTGCTATCGGATGAGAACTGTTACAGAGTTGTCATTGTAAGTGTGAAAATGTAGTCTTTGGATTAACTTTATTTATTAGTTGTTTTAGGGTTAAGTGCTTTGACTTTTTTTTTTTTTTTTTTCAATTTTTTTAATGGTTTTACTGTGATTAATTTTAACAGCACAAAGACAAGAACATCTGCAGGCTGAGTATTGAATTGCTGGATACAGAGGACTCTCATTCAGAAGATCCAGTCGAAGTAGAGGTATGTTCAATAACAAGAGTATCACTGCATTTTGAGCGGGTAAAGGTGATTTTATTTATCCAACACTAAATCCGACACTCGGTTCCAATGGCTGTTATCGAAACTAATGTGTAGCAAGGCATGCGGAAAGTTGAGTGTTACATGCATGTGTCTGAAATCATCCTCAGAAAAGACGTTGAGATGAGACCCCTACAGGATACTTTTGAATTGTTTGACTTGGAACAGTGATCAAAAACTCGTGAAAATTTATCCATTTCTACGGGAAGAGGGCCACGGAATCAGTCCAGTTAACAGGTTGGCTGGAGAGCGATATGTTGAAGATAAACGAAGGTATAGCTCTATCGATAGGTCTATGGTAAAGTTTTTATAGATGAGAATGTCTCTTAAGAGGTGACAGGTTTTTTACGACGTATTTTAGCTAAGTTAAGCTGTATTTTTCATTCCTCTAGAAATGGAATGAGTACGTCGAAAAGTTCGTGGGCAGCGAGGAAGTTTCCACGGAAGTTAAAGATCATTTACAGAACAAACCCATATTTTTACCAAGGTTAGAATACTTTCAGTCTCGATGAAGAAGTCTTGATTAGGCTTCTCTCGGCTAGACACGAGAAACTCTAAGTTTTGCTAGAGTAGGAGTTCTTGCTAGTCATTGTAGAGGGGAGTGTCTTCCTCCTTATGTTGCCAATACGCTTGGAAGCCTAAAGCATCAGTGGTCAACTAATGCAGCTAAATACCGTGAACAGTTTTGAGCTGTTAGTCATCTCTGAAGTGATGGTGTGAGAAATTGTGCAAGGGTCTTTTTCGTGTGTAATACCTCAACTGTGACAGTAATAATACACTAAAATTCAGCAAGATTGAGTGGATGGTTGAATGTGATGCGGTTTTTGTTTTCTCTCCAGAACGGTTCGTTCCAACTCGCGGATGAAATCTTCGATTACTCCAAGTACCGAGAAAGAATCAACCACGAATGATAATGGATCGTCAACTGATGATGCTGAAAGTGAGGGAAACAACAGGTTAGTATGAAAAAGCTTATCGGCCAAACAAACAATAAGCAACAAAGATTCAATTAACCTGTAATTGAAGTGGCAGATAAAATAAATAAGTTCAACATTCGTGGAAATTTTTCTACGACTTCTATTTGTGTTAACGAAACCATCGGCGAATTTGCAAGGGGTATGGGGGGAAGGGGTCGGGGTGAGGTTGGGAATTGAGTAAGCGAACACCATCCATCCCTAACCCGCCCACGTTTTTTTTTTTCTGGACGTGAGATGATCGAGGAAGAGTAAAATCTTATAGACAAATATCAACTCCGTGCTTGTGGTTTCATAGTTTTCAACTTTTGTTGTGTTGATGTTTTTTTTTTTTGCAGCGAGAAAGAAGAAGAAAATGATGAGGGCGAGGAAATGGATGTTGAGAATTCTATGGAATGCAAACTCAGCTTGAACTCGTACAAGATTAGATTTGTCAAAGGCAGTGAAGATTACTTGTACAGACGACAGTCTCTGAAGCGAGCGAAAGAGGTAAGTGAAGGCGTGGTGCAGTCTTGTGTCAAATTGAGGAGGAAATGGAGGTCGAGGGGTAATAGATGTCAACCAGTTGGGATCTTAATTTTCAAATGGAAGTCATGTATAGTTTTTGAATCCATTGGAAACTTTTGCAAGCGTCTTGTGATAAAAAGGAGTGGCGATTAATTGTTTATTGTTATAAGCTTCCAGTGTTGTTCTCCCAGGAATGTTACTGAGCACAAAAATCCAGGAGAATCGAAATAAGGACTATCAGTAGTGCTGAAATAGTTTCAGTGATTCCTGTAAGCATTTGACTAGCAGGTTTGAGTTAGTGTTTGATCAATTCCTCAAATATTCCGCAATAGTTTGTTTACTTCAGTTTATTTTAGCTTGAAAAAAGAGAAGGTGAGAAAAGTATCGAAGCTTAGAAGTGACTGTATTTTGCATGTTTGTTTTCCAGAGTCATTCTCTAGTGGCAAACCGCCTTCACTGCAGATTTCAGGCGTGGTTAAGCGAGTGGGTAAAGAATCACGTGTCAAGCGACCAGGAGAGCGGGTGTCATGACTGGCTGCTGGGACGAGTGGATGGGCTTCATCCTTGCACAACAACCTGTGAGAGTATCACGGATGCCGCCATTAAACACAACAAATACTCCGTGAAATGGGAAAAAGATAAGAACGCGCAAGAAAAGAAAGACGAAGACAAAGAGACCGAGCATAATGCCCCGTCATAAACCTGTCCAGTTCTGTACAGTTGATTATTGTTAAACGGATTTTATAGGTAAACTAGTGTATTGTAGTCAAGGGATGGCGTTACGAGAGAGAAAGAAGTGTCATGAGATTACGTGGCTTGTGTCACTTAAAGCTAAGTACTTTTTGCACACACTGGGATACATCTGGCTCGCTTTGGTCTTAGAAAACCACCCCGGTTGGATTGTAAATTCAATTTTTGTTCATAGTGATGCTTTTCTTATCTAACTTGTTGCAATTCTTTCTTCTGATCGAGACGTCCGTTGTCTTCCTTTTCTTATCGACAGTTATTTTGTACATACAACATTCACGTAGACAGATCATTAAGGTAACAGTTGCAGGGAATGAAATCACTCGGGTCTGCGCGAGACGATGCTGTTCACTTTTTCTTAGATGATTCTAACAACACCCTTAATATGTAATAGCTTCAAAACCTGGAAATCACGTTACTGTTCAGTCTGGCTCTTGTCTCTCCTGCCTTGTCAAAGGTTTCAATTCGTGTGTAGAATTAAATGACTATTGATAAATCCTAGGAAGGTTTAGTCACTTCTAGCGTCATAGAAACTTGCCTTTTAACGCAATGAAACGTCAAATAATTGTTCATCGTTGATGACAAACACCAAAGGAGTTCGAAGGGTAGAAAGGAAAGAGAATGGTTAGGATAACGGACTACAAACGAAGAACTGAAGGATTTAAGCTTAACTTTTCACGAAGCTGACCTGTCTCCTTAAAATTATTTTTCATGTGGTTGCTAAGTTTAAACGAGAGGTGTGAATACCTCCCCTCCACTCCCCCCTCCTCCCCCCACTTCAATTTAAAGACGTAAAAAGAGATCTTCAAAATACCTGCATTTTAAAAGTATTTGTTCGCAGTCGGCTCCGGTAGTGCTCGATCGAGTAGTACCAACTTAAAGCCAGTTGTGGTAGGTTTTAAGGGCTTGTTGTCACTTTAAGACCGCCACCAAAACCGCAAACCCGACATATCTGGACAAGTAAGATTTTTGTTACACTAGTGACTTGTTTGGATTGAGTTGGAAAGGACAACTTCGAGAGTGTCACGCTGTAGTAGCGATTCCTATATAGAAGATAATGATAAACCGCTAAAGGTGGACAACATCGAAGTTGTCCATAGAAAATAACTAAAACATGTTAGCGCCTGCATTTATCGTCTGCCGCTTGTACGCCTAAAATTTCGCTACATTGTCCTAAAAGAAGTGAGAATAGAGAAACGCATGAGTCGGAGGGTGTTGTATCGACATAATATCAAATTCTCTTTAGAAGGGAATCTAAAGCAACAGGAAGGGAGAAGGTACCATCCATTGTGCTCTTGCACTTAATTTTATAAGTCAGAGTTCTTAATCCCTTCAGTTCTCATTTTTCTAGTCTTGCATGGCGTATGTACCCGAGTGATTGCCTGAACAGACTTGACTGGTAAATGTACTTCGGGTAGAATAGTAAGAAAATGTAAGGTTGTATACCATTCGAGTTGTAGCATAGGCAGATAGAAGAGTAACTGACTTTGATTTGGTTGGTTATTTCCAAATGTAGTCGGGTACACAATGAGCTGCCTCAGCAGCAGCAGTCAGTGTTGTTATTAGACTTAGTTGAGTGATGTGAATCCCAGTGCCGTGGTCAGGTAATTTATTCTTTGACTCTGACCCACTTTTACAGATATTTAACATATCGAATTAAAGCAATCTAATCAACGACGTCTCAATTTTGTTCCAAACTAAGAGGAAATGTAGAAACTTTCTTTGAGATATGCGAACAGACTGACGGCTTTGTCAGATTTCAGCCTAACGTTGAAAGCAGTGGGAAGGGGGGGGGGGTGGGTGGTATTTTGGATCACGTGAACGGGTTTGCGATTCGGGGTCTCACGTGATGATAGCGTGTTTCTAGGGACGGCGATACTTACAGTTTATAAAAGTAGTTGATAGAAAACTCGAGGGGTTTGGGCTGAACGTTGTAGTTTTTCATCCATTTGTAAATATCTATAACAGCGAAGAAATCGGAGCATAGGTTTAAAAAACGAGCCCGAAATCGTCCCCTTCTAATCGTTGTCTCTTGTGTTTCCTTTACACGTTCTGATTTTTAAATTTCGGAAACAAAACACACTTCTGAACTTGTACTGGTCTGATTTTCATCTCAGTTTTCTTGACGGAATAGTAATGTCCCTTCCTGTGATACCAGTTGACTCGGTCCATGATGGTACAGGCCATGATGGTACAGTCCATGATGGTACAGTCCATGATGGTACAGTCCATGATGGTACAGTCCATTCAGGTTGGAGTGATGACAGCTCGCGTACCACCAGGCTCCTTGGTCTTAGCACAGTCCTTGTTGCCATTGTCTTTGGTTGAAAAGGGATGGCCGTGATGTCTAGAAAGAGAATCACCCGCAGTTCCTGAAAAAAAGAAATTAACTTTTCAGAATAGACGGAATTTATTCCTTGGCGCTATGCTCTGCTATGCTATAAAGTTACAAAACAGGGGCAATCGATGAATTTAATGTTCAAGAAATAGATAAAAACAGCTATTAAATATTTAAAGCTATTTCATTTTTCAGACTCATCATAAATTTCATCTGATAATGCGACGAGCTATCATTTTCTGATTTATGTATCTGTTAGCGAATATTTAAAGGATTCCTCAGGCAAGTTCAATGTATTATATTAAAAAGCAAATCTGCTTTTAATCCTTTAAAAAGCAACACAATAAGAGTCATCATGAATAAGACAAAGAAAAAAGGAGAGGCCAAAGTGCAACTCGACAACAGAGTTCCCTACAAACCTTTCAAAGCAACGACAATAAGAAACACGTAGGAAAGGGTGAATGAGATTATTGACCACTGTCGGAGAAAGCACATAGATGACATAACTAAGAAATGGCTTTCGCAAACTCCCAATCCCCTCAGATATACAATCAGCCCTTGCTCAAAACAATTTTTACATGACATCCGATCATCTCTTGCAAAAAGGGAAAATCCCTCACCACTCGCTTGTGAGAGCAAAAATATAATCGAAGACGATAATGCGACGCGACCACAAAAGCCACGTAGGGAGTCCTTGCCGGTCTGTCTTTACCTTTACTCTCTGATTGGCTAATAAACAATGAAGCCGCGTCATCTCTCATTTATGTGCATAACCGTGAATCCTTTCCTTTAAAGACTTGTTTCAAGTTCAGTAAGTGAATACTGCAAGGCAACTCTTAGCAGTAAATTTTCTAGTTATCACTGAGGTTACCTGAGTAGCTTCCAAGGCTCAGCTTGTACTTAGTCTCCCAATGGAAACTGCAAACATGTTGTATTCGGCGTAAGCGGTTTTGCCTTTGGTGTCCGTCAGATCTACACGGAGCTTGTTCTTTATCGTTGATGTAAGATGGTGTATCTTGTCCAGTCCCAGCCAAAACTCACCATGCAGATTACCAAAGCCATTCTCGTAATCGGCCTAGTCTCTTCTAAAACACTGTCCACCTCCACCGGCTGTTGTTTGGTCACAGAAGACATTAAATGCTCCAAAACCATCAGGGTCGATTGTATAGACACCACTGGTTGTTTTACCAGATTTGTACAGCTCAGCACAGTTCGTCTTAACTGTTAGAAGAAATAACTAGATTTCCGCGAGAATCCGTGAGTCACCTTATTTGTCATTTCATAGAAAAACATCAAAATACCTTCTAAATAATTCTGTTTTTAAAAAAAGAATTATAACACTTACTTTCAGTACAGTTATGTTGAAATTCAGAGAGCGTCTTGTTTTCTTTGATAGGAGCAATGTCGTTTTGCATTTCTAGAAGTTTCTCTTTTATTTCTCGAAGGAGAGTTTCTGTAGATTCTTCAGAAATGAGAAGAGTTAAATCAGAACCAGATAGACAAGATTAAAATCCATAGGACTTCTTTTACCTGAGTAAAAATTTTGAACAAATGGAAAGGGAAAAAAAGGGATGAACGATCGTGAACATACCTTTCCATGAAGTGTTGTTTCTAGCTTTGATGATGCTGATATCATTCTTGACATGCGTAAGCTATTTCTTCATCTCCCGAAAAAGTGTTCCGATCCTCTTGTTTGCCGTTCCCGCATAGAGGCTGAAGTAGACGTTTTTGCAATGGTGTGTGGGTGAAAAATTGACTGGGGTGCTATTAGCGCTATTTCCTGGCTTGGCAGAAGTTTGACTCACCATGATAACGGTCAAGTACAACAAGCTGCAGCGAACATTGGAGAAAACATGGGTCATCATCATTATTTAATGTTGGCTACAGTTTAACTGTAGATATAACTTGAGGTTGCCACGGACTGGTGAGAATGCAGATGTAACCTGCTTAAATACAACAAAGTGTGTGCATCATTATAATTATTGCGAGAGTTTTTTCGTGTTTTTCTGGTCTTTCATGCCCTCAGTTCCAAGTCACCGACTAGAGAATTCTCTCGTCCTCGATTGGAATTAAAAAAAATTTAAAGAAATGGCTTTTACTGATCTTTTCTTCTCTTCTCTGACTCAGTTATTCAGTTAAGGATTAGTCTTTAAGTTTCGCTTCAATGTCGGTTGGTGTTGACAATTGATAAGAATACGAAATCTTTTGCTCGTAACTGAGAGGTCCTCGCTTAAAAATTTTCAATTTGACTAAGTGACCTTGTAAGTTTTTTTCGTATATTCCTGTTACCTTGTAATATTTTTGGTATTCCTGTGAATAAGCAAGTGAATGACGCAGGTTCTTTACCGCCATGTGCTTTTCTTTCCAATTACCGATTCACGGCTGCTAGCTATAAGGTAGACATTGACACGTCCTCGCTTCGATTTCCTTCGGATGATCGATGAATATCTTCAAATCAATCAATTTGTTATGTGCCTACATAAAAGGAAGCGTCGGATGTTATCCCTATCGGGGACGCTCCCTACATAAAATATAAAATATATAATTATACTACAATGTAAAATTTAAGAATCATTGCACTGATGAGGCCCAGAAGGCCGAAACAGTACTGTCTGCAGTTAGACGGATATAGCTCTTTGGCATATAAAGCCCTGCTTTCATGTCCAAATTGAGCACTGTGGGATGTCATTGCCACTAGCATCATGCATAGCTCACTAGGCTTTTCTAGTTTGAGCACTCTGGCATGGCTTAGACGATACCACAAATGTGGGATCGTTTAGGGTGACCATATCGGTTCTCCCCCATCCTAGCATCAGCACTGCCCTGATGAGGCCCAGAAGGCCGAAACAGTACTGTCTGCAGTACAGTCTGCAGGCTCATCGGAACGTCCTCTGCTTCTTTGTGAACCGTTAATTCAAAATCAAAGTGTAAATCGCCCCTTGTAAATACTTTTTCCACTACATAATATCCCTGTGCTGGGTTTCCTTAGCTGGTGTACTGCACAGAGGGCACCCTTCTCGCGTGTAAATAGAAAACAGATTTCTCCCGGTGCTAGGGTCTCTTCACCGAGTTACTGCACGGAGGAGCTAGCCTTCCCGTAAAACAACTTGTACATAGTAATAACACCCAGCAACTGTCAATAACTTAGCTAATTTCCCCTGTGCTGGGTCTCCTTCACTGGTGTACTGCACAGCGGGCCCTTAACCGTTAATTAACTTAATTGAGTACGCAATTGATAGTTTTGTTCTGTTCATAATACTAATCATTGTATAAATAAAGTTGAGTTTCAAAAAAAAAAAAAAAGTCGGTACTGTCTGCAGTTATATATATATCTATATATATTTATATGAATTCTTGAACTTGATTTGAATGTATTTCAAAGAGCGCTCAACTCTTAGAGGAACATTGATAATTATAACAAACTGGTTCAGGACTTCAGAGGTAGTTCATCGTTTTATTGCGACAGCTCTGTTTCGTATGGTCGAAAATGACCACACTCATCAGGTAATTTCAACGATTGACAATCGAACGGCCGAAACGTCGTCCATTAAACTAGTCCAGAACAGTTAAGAGTTGGTCTCTTCGTTACGTCGACCTTACTCTACACTTAACTACAAATTCACGTCGAGACATTGTATCCTGTGGATCCTCTTACTGGGAGTTCATCGTGAGGTATACCAATTTTACACAGCCTATATATTTAACAATTATTCCACGAGCGCGCGTTGGATATGAGATGATAGATAGCCAACGAGGCGCGTAGCGCCGAGTTGGCTTTAATCATCTCATATCCAACAAACGCGAGTGGAATAATTGTTTTATTAAAAACGCTACGTTAAATTATTAAATTTTATTAAATTTTTAGCTCCCTTTCAATTTTAAGCTTATGCATACGCTTATCATATCGTAGTTTATGGTATATTGGCTCATATACCATAATGGCTAAGCCAATGAAAAGTCTTGAATTGCATTATCCAATGATCCAGTTTTTAATAAATATATATATACATATTTTACGAAATTTTACAATACTTTATAAGTTTACTATGAAAAATGTTAAAATCCTGTTCGTGCACTATCTCTTTAGGAAGAGCGTTCCACTGTTTCACAACTCTAACAAAGAATGAATGCAAAAAACGATTCACTCTCGCTAATGGCTGTCTTAATTTGAATGAATGGTTTGATCTTGTTTTACCATAACTATTAAATTCAAAATGATCATTACAGTTGAGGCCATTAAGACCATGAATAGTCTTGTAGCACTCTAGCAAGGATAGATAAGATCTCCTCGACTGAAGACTGGACCACCCAAGCATTGCCAGTCTTTCTTCGTACGGCGAGTCCCTAGATGACACCTGGAGAGCGTATTTCGAGGCCCTACGTTGTACTCCTTCAAGAGCATCAATGTTGTTTTGTAAATAGGGTGACCAGAGAGGGACAGCATATTCCAGAATAGGTATAACCAAGGCCTTGTACAGATGAGAAAAGACTTCCTTGTTCCCTGCATCATCATTCCTCTTAAGGAAACCCACAATCTTATTGGCTTTATTTACAACTTTCTGCGTATGGGTGTTCCAGGATAGGTGCACGCATATTCTCGGCATGCCCGCAGCTTATCTACTAAACCGTAGGGCGAATACAAGAAGCACTTCTCCACCTCTCACAAATACCACAAAATCTTTAACAAAAACACCACCAAAGTCAGCTACAGTTGTATGGACAACATGGATTCTATTATAAGGAGGCACAATCAGAAAATCCTGAACTCCCCCTCGACCAGCCAAGACCGCAAGTGCAACTGCAGAGTAAAACAAGCCTGTCCCTTACAGAACAACTGCCTCGTCTCCTCCTTAATTTACAAGGCTAGAGTCACCACAAACAAAGACCAAACGGGAAAAAACTACATCGGCCTAACAGAAAATTCTTTTAAACAAAGATACACGCAGCATTCCCTCTCATTCCGAAAGAAAGCCTGCGCTAACAGCACCGAGCTATCGAAATACATTTGGGAACTTAAGAGCACCAACACTCCCTACTCCATTCATTGGTCGACAATTCACAAAGCCGCATCTTACAAAGGAAATTCAAGAACATGCAACCTCTGCCTTGCCGAAAAATTCCTCATTATCACCGCGGACAAATCCACTTCATTAAACAAACGATCAGAACTAATTTCCAAGTGCCGCTATGAAAACAAGTTCTACTTGCGAAACCAATAGAAACAGTCCTTTTGTCTTCTTAATTGCTTCCTATTATTTTAACTATAATTTCTATTTATAAATTGACTTTATAGCACGGTATGTTTTCCATCGATAATAAACCGTCTGACGATCGCAGCGCAAGCTGCGTGAAACTCGAGTAATGATGAAACGATCTTCCTTTCATAAATTTATAACCGCTATATATATATATATATATATATATATAGAACAAAAGGTCTTTTCACAGCAGCAACGGGATAGACAGTCATCTATGAACCACGCTAAAATAGATATCGTTGCTACATCACTAATTTACGAGACTAGCTTCAGACGCATATACTTTCGTTTACGATTTCCGTATCCTAATCTATTCATTTCAAATGAATAAAGGCTGATAGTTTCTAAAGAAACTGTTTGGGGCTGCGTCGGTGGGGGTAACGAAATAATTTTGATATATCAACAAAGTTGAAATGGTAAACGGCGCTGCGCGTTTGTGACGTCACGAAATTTTGACCCCCTAGAGCGATTAGGACAAACAAACAGGCTTCTCGAGTAAATGAATATGGGCGATGATGCGCCCATCTCTAGTTCAAACGCCTCTAAAGCTCGTATTTTAAATCAAAACGACGGTGTTCCTGGCTCAAAGTTCGAGCAAGACCAAGAGAACTATACCAGCACACCATTGAAACGTTGGGTAAAGTGTAGAGGCTTGAAATTGAATACGCCTTATTCAAAAAAGGCGGACGCGCGGTTAAGACCTGAGCCGAGTTCACCAAAACGAGGCTTAGGAAGCACCGCAAGAAACATGGTGTCGAAGGCAAACATTTACCGATGCGTACCACTGTGCACGCAAGGCGGGGGTGTTGGATCAAAAGGAGAACATATTGGATTCTTTAAGTTTCCAGACCAAGAGGAAATGAAGAAATGTCGGATACATACTATACGTAGAGATTTAAGTAGATTTTTTCGCATTTCCGGGGCATCAAAAGTGTGTTCGTTACATTTCAAGCGTAGTGACATATCAAAGGGTCTTGTTGGACGAACGTCTCTGAGGACAAATGCAGTTCCGTCGATATTTGCTTGGAAACAAACTTCACGAAAGTGACCGCCCCCTACCGAGAGGCCTTATCTGCGACAGCGAAAAGAGAAGAGATCTGTCCCAGAAAAAGAGTCTTCTTCAGTGTGTTCGGAGCCTGGCAAAACAGCTAAAGCCGGAAAAGATATTCCTGAAACAGGTACTAACGAAACCACTATGTCAGGAGCCGCCAGTACCAGTCTTAATGAAATGCCTTTCACTGAAAAAGATCTTTATGGGACCCTCAAACAATTAAGGCTACTTGAAAAAAATGCGCAAATCTCGAAAAGGTAGTTGCAGATTTGGAAGACAAAAATAACGCACTTCAGTCAAACGTCTTCTCACTTAGTCGGTTTACCTCTGATGAGGCAATGTTGTTTTATACAGGCTTTCCTAACTACAAAGCATTCTTGGCATCCTTTGAATATTTAGATCCGGGAGATAATGGAGAAAATGTCAGATACTGGTTGTCAGGTGAAAATGAGATACCCTCAGAAACACTATTTCTCCACCACAGTTAGGTGTAAAGAGAGGTAGACAAAGATCAATCAAACCACAAGAAGAATTTTTTCTCACTTCGTGTCGCTTAAGACAGGAATTTGCAGAAACCCACCTTTCCCACTTGTTTAATGTTTATCAGGCAACAGTTAGTAGAATTGTTATTAGTTGGATCAATTTTATGTATCTACGATTTGGAGTGCTTAACATTTGGCCATCGAGAGAAGTGGTCAACAGAACAATGCCTGAAGACTTCAGGAAGTCATATCCAAGTACAAGAATTATTATTGATCGTACGGAAGTGAAGTGTGCAATGCCTAGTAGCTTGTTGCTGAATAGTGAGTTGTTCAGTGCCTACAAGAATCATACTACACTAAAGGGGCTTCTGGGAATTTCTCCATCTGGTGCTATCACTTACATAAACCAACTGTATACAGGAAGTATATCAGACAGAGAAACTGTAGAAAGGTCAGGCATGCTTCACCTGCTATTCAATGAAGGAGATTCTGTGATGGCAGATAAAGGTTTGACTATAAGTGACATCTTACCTTAAGGTGTTTCTTTGAATATTCCACCATTCTTGGGAACATCCACACAAATGCCCCTAGAGGATGTTGTGAGAACTCAGGAGATTGCACGATTGAGGATCCATGTCGAACGTGCAATTAATAAAATTAAAACTTTTCATATATGGGATAGCATTATCTCACTGAATCTCTATGGCATTGCAAATCAAATGTGGTCTGTTTGTGCATTTCTTTGCAACATTCAAGACCCTATTTTAACAAGCTGACACAATAGAAAGCTTTAGACAACTGATTTGTAATTTTTATCTTGTTCAATGTTTTGGCTAAAAAAGGGTGTGTTAAACAACAAACATATGAAACATATGAGTGAACTGCGGTTATGAGACGTATATAAGAACGATCCTTCGCAGTAAAGCACTATTTGAGCAATAGTGGAAATCAGACCTGAAAAAAATTTCAGGCCTGTACGGGATTCGAACCACTGACCTCTGCGATACTAGTGCAGCGCTCTACCAATTGAGCTAACAAGCCAACTGGGAGCAGGCCATCAAATTAATTCGATATAAACCCGTAGATGATAAATCGAACAACAACAAACATATGAAACATATGAGTGAACTGCGGTTATGAGACGTATATAAGAACGATCCTTCGCAGTAAAGCACTATTTGAGCAATAGTGGAAATCGTCTCATAACCGCAGTTCACTCATATGTTTCATATGTTTGTTGTTGTTCGATTTATCATCTACGGGTTTATATCGAATTAATTTGATGGCCTGCTCCCAGTTGGCTTGTTAGCTCAATTGGTAGAGCGCTGCACTAGTATCGCAGAGGTCAGTGGTTCGAATCCCGTACAGGCCTGAAATTTTTTTCAGGTCTGATTTCCACTATTGCTCAAATAGTGCTTTACTGCGAAGGATCGTTCTTATGTACGTCTCATAACCGCAGTTCACTCATATGTTTGTTGTTGTTCGATTTATCATCTACGGGTTTATATCGAATTAATTTGATGGCCTGCTCCCAGTTGGCTTGTTAGCTCAATTGGTAGAGCGCTGCACTAGTATCGCAGAGGTCAGTGGTTCGAATCCCGTACAGGCCTGAAATTTTTTTCAGGTCTGATTTCCACTATTGCTCAAATAGTGCTTTACTGCGAAGGATCGTTCTTATATACAAAGGGTGTGTTATTGTAATGGTTACTATCTAGGTCTTGGAGCTTTTTATTTTCTTTCAATGAAATACACATCACTGAAATGATTATGATACCTGTAAAGGAGTGGCCAAAAATTACAGGGGGAGGACCTGAGCACATGACCTAACCCCTTACCTTTGGAATAAAAAAACTGACTGACCCCGAAATAGAGGTCAGAAATTAGATTACCTCCCCCTCTACATGGGAAAAGAAGATGACCCAGCCCTTATGTGTAGTGAAAAATTACACGGCCCACCCCTTTTTGAAGGATCGAAAAAGTAATAACCCACTCAAGTATGCCTTTTGACCAGCCCTGTAAAAGTGAAAACTAATGAGTGGTTTGTGATTTTGATATAGACTTACAATTTTACAGTCTTTGTGAGCTTCAAATCTATTGGATTTACCCCTTAGGATATTTATCAAATCTTTCTGAGATTATATGCATTAAATGTTTGATTATGATGCTGTTGTAGAATGTCACACCACCACAGCTTTTGTACATGATGGTGAAAATTCAGCTACAGCATACTTAATGAAATTTGTAAAATAATATTGCCAAAGCTTCTCCAGAAGCTCAACCCAGTAACCTCTGGCAAAGGCAATTCTTTCCATTGACATTCCTTTTTTAGTGTAAACAACAAAATTGCACCGGTGTGCACCAGTATAGCCCATCTGGCACTGAACTTGGGCATAGTAACCCTCTCACAAAAGAACTTAGGGTCTGAGCAGGCATCTAGGGGACTCACTTGAAACTTTGTTTCCGGGCACTAGACTTCAAGTAGTCCAATAGGATCTTCCCAACTGGGGTCTATTACCTTTCCATCCGTAGAACATCCCAGTATCAGAGAATTAGTGCATACAACAAATCCACTTTTGAAAACATGTACTGGTGTTGTTTGACTGTGCATGTATTTGTGATACCTGTCAATTGCTACTGGCTCATATTTAAGCCCATGAGCTGTGTCTAGAATGGAATGTCTTTCGGCACATGATTTCTTGAGAAAATTTATCATGACTGCGTTGTCTGTGGGATATCAGATGAAACTGAGATGCTGTAAAACGGTATTTTCGCTCAATTTTCGAATTCGAGTGTATTTTACTCAGATATCGAAACCAAACTATATTTAACCCGCTCAACATAAGACGTTTAGATTACTTCTTATATTTGGCTATCGATCGTTACATTTAAACCTACCGTTTTAGTAGCTGAGCCTTTGTTTTCAGCCCTTTGCATTTATCTCCCCTACATTTTAGCCAAACCCTCAGGGCATCGTTGTTGAGCTGTTGAGCTCTCCTGGGTTTCTTCCCTCTGAAGACACTCCAGGAGTATCGTCTTGACTCAAATCAACTGCAAAACTCTCCGTCATATTTATAACAGAACATTCGCCAAGGTCAAACTACGTTACATCAACGGATCCTCAATTAAACTACGCCATTTTTATTAAACTACAGTGAAAACAGTCAATAATTCCACAAAACTTCGAACAAGCCAAGTGTCATTAGATGGAGCAATGCCTCCTAAGCGTCGTTTTGGTGAACTCGGCTCAGGTCTTAGCCGTGCGTCCGCCATTTATGAAGAAGGCGCATGAGCAGACCTCATCGCACGTGTTCGGACGTGTTCGTGACTGCCTCGAGTCGGGAAAACATTATGTAGTTGATTCAAGTATAGATGATGGGAAATGGTTTCAGAGGAAGATACTAAAGCAAAACGTCTAATGTATATTATATTACCATAACATCAGTCTGAGCGAATTTTCACTTGGCAGTTCTGGCATACGATTGGTCTTGGGAAACCTTCTTGAAGCCTTTGTCTTTTAATGGCCAAACGTGGGGTTCTTCTTCCAGAAATGTTAAGCCATTTGATGAATACGATGATACGCCTTCCCTCGTAAATAGGTTCGCGAATGAACTTAAAATGCAGGATGATCAGAAGACGAAAGAAAGAGAGAATGACATTTATTCGGCAGAGCAGACCCTCATGAGCATGTGGGAATGTCGTGAATGTGGTGAATACAGTGAATTCGATCTTGAAGATCTGAAAACTAAGTGGAAACGCTACCAGGGAGCATTGTATAGCAAGTCTGACCGTAACATCTCGGGGTCGGCTTGGACGATGAGAATGCTGCAAAAATACGTAAGGTATGAGGACATTGTCTTTATTCAACCTCCCTCTTGGCAGGATGATTCTTTGTTTCCTTCAGCACAAGTGAACGACATCGTCGAGGGAAACGTTGCACAGTCACTGTCAGCCCTATGCGGCGAGAAAGAGAGAGAGCGGAGAGAGAGAAAACGAGAGAGCAGAATTGATGAAAACCCTACACTGTTCCATGATACGGACGACCGTACAGAAGCCGACTCAAGGATAATTCTCGACGCAATCCTACAGCCGCTTTGTACCGCCTACGAACTTAATCTTTGATGTGAGCAAAGCATAAATTGCAGTTTTCTTCCCAATAATAGATTTGATTACATCATGTACTATGGTAACCAACCGATTCGCGTTGTAGAAGTTAAACGACAAGATAACGTAAGAGATCAGTCTGTGGCGCAGCTAATCGTTCAACTCCTGCCTCTTGCTGCAGAGGACCCGACCTTTTTCCGATTCGGTATTTTGTCCGACGCAAACCTTTTCATTTTTGCAGGGGTTTCGAAAAACAGAGTGGTTTTCTTTCAAGAAAGCGTTCATACCATTCAACCAAGAAATTTGGAATCTACAGAACATCTGCATCTTATAACAGAGGAGATAGAATCGTTAATTAACCTTGCATTAAACTCAAGAAAAACAAAACGATCGATCGAAGGCTATCTCCGTCCATCTTGCGATGTTTACTATGTAGTAGACTCTGGATACTTTTCTCAGAGTCATGAGGAAGAGTAAAGGAAAACGAGAAACCTCTTTTTCTTCTCATAATGATTTTGCAATTGAGACAAAAAAAGAGTGATTTAACAGCGAATGTTCCCAATGATCAAAGATTTGGTAGCAATAGCCAAAAAATCGATTCGGCTGTTAGGTGAAACAAAGCACTGCATACGTATGATGCACGATCCTCGCAGTAGATAGCGCTATTTAAGCAATAGCGAAAATCAGACCTGAAAAAAATCAGGCCTGTACGGGATTCGAATCACTGACCACTGCGATACTAGTGCAGCGCTCTACCAATTGAGCTAACAAAATCACTGCATACTTCGTTTCGCTGAATATCGATTTATTTTCGAGAAAATCGATAATAACTGAACTTCTCCCAAATACCGCTATTGAAGCTCGAAATTTCAGACGAATCTCGGAGTGTCATGCCACGAATTGAAAACACTTGGACCGATAAAAAGTACCAACATCAATTCATAGGTTGACAGTAATTTGAGCAATTCTTGAACGTTTATTTACACAAGCTAATTGAATGGCGCTGCGCGTTTGTGACGTCACGAAATTTTGACCCCCTAGAGCGATTAGGACAAACAAACAGGCTTCTCGAGTAAATGAATATGGGCGATGATGCGCCCATCTCTAGTTCAAACGCCTCTAAAGCTCGTATTTTAAATCAAAACGACGGTGTTCCTGGCTCAAAGTTCGAGCAAGACCAAGAGAACTATACAAGCACACAATTGAAGCGTTGGTTAAAGTGTAGAGGCTTGAAATTGAGCGGAAAATGAGCAGACCTCATCCACGGGCAGCCCAAGCTCACTACTAGAAAAGCGGACGTGACTCTTACCATGTTGCGCAACGTTTAATATTTATAAAGGTTTGTATGGGATGTTATCGGTTTGCCTTAAAAGAGAGAAAAAAATGCCTTGTTTTGAAATAAAATGGGCTTACCTTGTTGTTTTCTTTGTTGATTCCTAGCGTCTCAGTCCATTTTGAAGCGTTTTCGGCGAGTTAGCGCTATGTTGGTGTTCAACTGCTAAAAGAAAGACAAGGCCGGAAACCTATTTTAGAAGTGTCCGACGCCCGAAGCGAATAATTCCGCGAAAAATTTACCACCAGTCTCGATTCCTCCAGAAAATCAAAGCAGAGATGTTGCAGTTCCATTTCCATTCACTCGATTCCCAATTCCTCCCACAGATCTTTCACTAGCGATGCTTTTATCTCCAGATCGATCGGCTTTCCAATTTCGAATTTGGCTGGTTGAAACATTTGTGGGCCCGCCGTTCGCCGATCGCACAGTATGTTGGGTAACAAAAAGAAGCCCGGCGAGGGTAACCAGCGGCCTGCAGTCGACAAACAAACCAGTTAGCTCCCCTGGTCCTCTCGAGAGGTTTTGTCAAGACCACATTGTTTTGATCGACCAATCAATCTTTTTGTAGGTTTTGTCGAACATCAATTTTTCAGCCAATACAACGGCTCCAAACCTGAACTCTACGGTCGCTACATCGACGACTGTATCGGCGCTACCTCCTCTACCAGAGAGGAGCTCACTCAATTCATAACCGCAGTCAATTCTTTTCACCCGGCTCTGAAATATACCTGGGAAATTTCTGACAATTCTCTATTCTTTTTAGACATCAAAGTTTCAATTGAAGGCAACGGTTTATGCACTAGTCTGTATTACAAACCTACAGACTCGCATAATTACTTGTTATATTCGTCTTCGCAACCATCTCACGTTAAGAATTCTATTCCTTTTTCTCAGTTTCTAAGACTTCGTCGTTTATGTAGTAATGACTCAGATTTCCATCACAAATCAGAGTCAATGTGCCAGTTTTTCGATAAACGTGGTTACCCTGTTTCTGTCGTTCAAGCGGGTTACCACCGCGCCCAACTTATTGATCGACATTCAGCACTACAAACGTCGCATAAGGAAGATTCCGACCGCATTCCATTCACTCTCACGTTTCACCCGCACAACCACTCAGTTAAATCCATCATTCTTAAAAACTTTAAATTACTTCAAAACAATCCAGAGACAAGCACTATCTTTTCGCAGCCTCCGCTCATTTCATTCAAACGCGACAAAACCATAGGCAAGTTTTTTTTGGCCAGAAGTTCTTTTCAGACTAATGACCAACCAGGCACTTTAAAATGCGCTCGTGCACGATGCAAAACGTGTCCTTTCATTCACAACACTGATAAAATATCGGGACCTAAACGATCCATTAAGATCACCTGAATAAAGGCTGATAGTTTCGAAAGAAACTGTTTGGGGCTGCGTCGGTGGGAGTAACGAAATAATTTGGATATATCAACAAAGTTGAAATGGTAAATTGGCCACCGTAACGATTACAAAAGCTGACGTTTCGAGCGTTAGCCCTTCGTCGGAGCGAAATATTCGCTCCGACGAAGGGCTAACGCTCCAAACGTCAGCTTTTGTAATCGTTACGGTGGCCAATTTACCATTTCAACTTTGTTGATATATCCACATTAAGATCACCGATCACTTCACGTGCACCTCCGCCAATGTAATCTATTGCATAACTTGCACTTATTGCAAAAAGATGTACATCGGCGAAACAGGCAGAAGACTAGGTGACCGATTCCGAGAACACCTTCGAGACGAGGAAAGGAATGACAAGGACACATCGAAACCAGTCGCTAGACATTTTAATTTACCTAATCATTCTAAGCAAGATATGGCAATCTGCGGTCTTTCCTTACACTTAGGTAGCACGGAAAGCCGTAAAACTCTTGAACAAAACCTCATCGTTCAAACCGGCAGTCTAAATCCCACAGAGATCAACGAACGCTTTTCATTCCACTAATTCATTCGTGTTTTTCTCGTTGCCATGTTCCCACAATAACGTAGCTCCATTTTCTGCCTTTAAAGGCACACACAACCCACAATTCCTCTATTCGCTCCGACGAAGGGCTAACGCTCGAAACGTCAGCTTTTGTAATTGTTCCGGTGGCCAATTTACCATTTCAACTTTGTTGATATATCAAATTTATTCATTTCAAAGCTAAAGAAGAGTAAACAACAAACAAGCTTAAAGGAAAAATAAATACACATCTATTCACATTTTATTCATATGACGACGTCGGTCTTTGTCTCTACGCCTATGTAACTGCGTGCTAGAAGCAAGCCACAGTTAGTTCTATCTTGCAATTCTAAAGATTCTGAAAAATGAACTCTGGGAGGTAGCGGGGCTGTTAGATATAAAATTAAAAATGTTTTCCTCGTACCAGAGTACCAAGATTTGTCAGCCAATGACAGGTAGTATTTTAACAATGAACAAAATCTGCGGGAGGAGGTGCAATTTACAGCAAAGTGATAGAATCAGATAACTGCACCCATTAACGGCTTATAAAGGAAAACATGTCACAGTTACAATCTCTCATTAACTAAGTGGAGTTGGAAAATTTACTAAGTAAACAAAGGAGCTATTTTCATAAGAATTACCTAACGAAAAAAAATATTGAGTTTCTCTAGCCCACAACTTCCAATATAAATCTATCAGAACAAATTGTACAGGCATAGAAGCAGAGATATTGTGGTCTTCTTCCTAAATCTACTTCCTAAATAGAACCGAAAATCGCGAAATCAGAAGGTCTGGATTTCGATTCCTTTTGGGAGAATCAGATTGCTATTTGCTCCCTTGTATCTTGTGACAAAACGAACAAGATCTCTCATTTACGCTTAAGTTCGTTAATTCTACATCGCGTAAGATTCTATGACTATTGTGTTTGACTTAGTTAATTGGTATCAGGAATAACGCGTCGTTCAATTCAAGACTACTCAATTATGAAATCGCTCGCCCCAGTCCTCCTTGAACTTTCACTCTACACATTCAGCTTCTGCTTTTCATCAACTCTGATGTCATCGTCCATGATGTTGATATATGTCCTCTGGAATAGATGAGTCAAAGAAAAGAAAAAATGACAGGTTGTGAAGCTCAGTAATGATAATAGTAATAATATACAGCAATGACAAAATGAACAAGCGAGTATATGACAAAAGATTAAAAAAGAACTCATGACATACTGTTAACCATTCAACCAATTAAGTTCCTTTAGAATTCAATATGGTTTAATCTATGTGACACAGGACTTTCATGACCTTTATTTCCCCCATTAATTTTTCAACTTACATTTTATTGTCTTAGTAGTCATCGTGTGTGTCTCATTTTCCCTTGAAATGTAATTTCGATCTTACTAAGCCACTTAATAAGAAGAGTTTCAATTTTTTCCACCACTTTCTTGGACTTATATGACTCCTCGTTAAACACAAGTTTCTCCGACATTTGGTTTGAAAATGTTTCTGTGTAATCTACTCAAGTGAAATAAATTGAATAGGGAAAGAGTGGAAGAAAGTACTTGAGAATATAAAGTTCACCTACCTTTACTTCTCGTAAGAAGTATTCCAGCCGGTTTACGATGTCAGTAAAGCAAGGCCTCATCAAAGGATTCTCATTCCAACAAGAACTCATAAGGGTATATCTACAAATGCGTTGCATCCTTCTTTAATTTTTAAGACCTCTTAAGTCATTCAACTCATTCTATCCTCACCCAGCTAAACCGGCAACAGAACATCTGGGACAGCGATATCTAAAATAGGTAGGGTTTCAAATCTAACGGGAGGCGAACTCTTTTTATTGTTCCGATCTTGTGACAAATGCTTCAAGTTACTCATAAAATGAAACATTGTAGCGTTGACTGTTAACATATAAGTAAATATATCAACAGAAACGGTCTTGCAAATTATCGAAGTACTTACAGTTCTTCCGAGCATTGATGAGGACGAGGCATCCGATAGCCCGTAGAAAGCCGACTTACCAGGGAAAAAGGTGATTCGACGTCAGGGTATGGTACCTTACCTGGGAGACAATATAGCGGAGTGTGATAAGTGCTAAGAACTTAAACCTAATGGATTATTAACTTCTTACCGAGACGAAGTCGAGGTCCATAAAAATTTAAAAAAAAAAACAAAAAAACACGAGGCTAATATCCAGCCATTTTGACCCAATAAGCTTGGAAATAAAAGATTTATTATTGATATTTATTATTAATATTAGAGATTTCGCTTTATTAAGAATTTTTATTATATAGATACCGATGAGATATCAAGGTTTTTCCTTTTACTAAAAAATCATATCTTCATCGCGCGCAGATACTATTTTTATCTCTCACGTGTGAGGATACTGGTGTCGCCATGGTTACTAACATGATTAGCCAATTACAAGAGAATAAAGGCTGATAGTTTCGAAAGAAACTGTTTGGGGCTGCGTCGGTGGGAGTAACGAAATAATTTGGATATATCAACAAAGTTGAAATGGTAAATTGGCCACCGTAATGATTACAAAAGCTGACGTTTCGAGCGTTAGCCCTTCGTCGGAGCGAATAGAGGAATTGTGGGTTGTGTGTGCTTTTAAAGGCAGAAAATGGAGCTACGTTATTGGTGGGTGCATGGCAACGAGAAAAACACGAATAAATTAGTGGAATGAAAAGCGTTCATTGATCCCTGTGGGATTTAGACTGCCGGTTTGAAAGATGAGCTTTTGTTCAAGATTTTTACGGCTTTCCGTGCCACCTAAGTGCAAAGAAAGACCACAGATTGCCATATGTTGCTTAGAATGATTAGGTAAATTAAAATGTCTGGCGACTGGTTTCTGCCTTTAAAAGCACACACAACCCACAATTCCTCTATTCGCTCCGACGAAGGGCTAACGCTCGAAACGTCAGCTTTTGTAATCATTACGGTGGCCAATTTACCATTTCAACTTTGTTGATATATCCAAATTATTCAATTACAAGAGAGTTTCCCACTCGGGCGCACGGCCGGTTCTTTTGAAATTTGACATAACATTAAGTGTTATTGATTTTATTCTCTATTATAACTTTACATCCGAGTTTCATAACATTTTTATGACAGGTATTTTGCGATATGTGACCACTTTAATTGCACTATTTTGCTGTTTCGAAAATGAATAAAAAAAGTTGTGTCTTATAGACCACTTTCATAAATGGCTGCCCGATTAATACTCTTTTGTTTAAATTTAAATTTGCCTAGGTGGCCTCGTTCTCCAGTACAAAATTCAAAAGAATACATTATCTCAAGCGAGGCCACCCAGGCAAATTTAAATGTAAACAAAAGAGTATTAATCGGGCAGCCATTTATGAAAGTGGTCTATAAGACACAACTTTTTTTATTCATTTTCGAAACAGCAAAATAGTGCAATTAAAGTGGTCTGGCAGCCATTTATGAAAGTGGTCTATGGGGATGATGGGCCCATCTTACCCACTCGGGTAGCCAATCAGACCACAGGATTCGCTTCATATTGTTCACAGACGATGCCAGCGATATAATTATTATCCCCAGTACGGCTCGAGCCAGCGAGGCTAGTAAGTAGTTTATTATATGGCACTCGGACTTGTTCATTTCATATTTTCCTGCTCTCGCGAAGAAAAATACGCAGCTTATGATCGTTCGTGACAACGGTCCGTATGGCACAGTGCTGACCGAGTAAGAACCAATCAGAACGCTCTGATTTACCTCAGGAGTACCTAGCCGTTGCATTTTAAGTTGGCTCTCCTAAGGCATGTAAATCATCAACCATTGAGAGACTTACCATAAGTTGCTATTTCCCAAAGCAGTATGCCGAACGACCAACTGAAAATCGGCAAGAAAATAATATATATTAAATTATTGGTGATTGCTGTAGAAAATACCTTTCGTTTTGAAATTTCAAATTACAATTTTCCCCTTTCTCCGCCCCCTTTGTATCCTTTCTGTATTCACGTGGGGCGCGCGTTATTTTACAAATTAGCCAATCACGTCAAAGAACTCTGAACTTGATTTTGAAAACTGACGTAGACATTTTTCGCGTACTTTTGTTGGTTTTTAGGCTTTCATTCACACAAATTTGTTACCCTTTCGTTTGGAATTTTAAGAAGTTTCGAAGCTTTTATTTTAGCCAAATGTTGTGGTTATTTCGAATTTTTTACAGTCGCGTTGAGTTAAGGGTATCCATTGTTTTCCGTGAAAAAAAAAAATTTAAATTAGTATAAGAATATAGCAAGTGAAATTTCATCATAAAGATTAATTTCATAAATGTAACTTGTAGGAATTCCCAGATTCCAAACCATTCAGTTATAAGTTGAAAACATACTACTGTCAGAATCATTAGGGTTTGGCGCCAAACAATACATGTTTGAAGACCATGCGATCTGACCCAGCTTGAGACACTATTAAGATCGTGGGGATTAAAAAAAAGAGGGAATAGGGGAGGAGCAACCGCTCGCTAAAAGTTTTCTCAGCTCCCGAAAATCTCAGCAGCTTTAGTGCCTCGATCTTGATTAAAAGTATGAGTCGGGTGGTGCATGAACCCTCCTAACGCCTCGTCAGCCATATTTTGTTCCTTTTTATATACTTAATGATAATTATTATTTAATATATAATAATAATAATTTAATATTTAATATTTTTAATATTTAATATTAAATATTAAAATAATTTTAATACTTACACATCGCTTTGGGATGTGTAAACTCGATCTCGAAGAGATTCTAAAGACGACCATCTCCATGGAACTTTACCCTGTTGATATATAGAAAAACAGCGAGTCTGTATCATTAAGTGATGAACAAGCCTACAAGTTAAAATGCTAACCAAAGGAGTTTTCATTCCTTTTATCGAATATTAGTTTTAGGATATTAGATTATGAACATGAACATCTAGACACGTTTTTGTTGGATAAATATAAGAACGAATGTTCGCCTAGCTTAGAAAGAACTGAATTAACTTTGGGCCACGATAAGGTTCTACTCCTCTAATGTGATACGTATATGTATCTATTTTTTTTGCTGTTTGAAAGAGTGAGGACAGAAACAAGTGGTTTATGATAGGTAAATATATTTACTTTAATTTAGGGTTGTTATGAGGTGAGCTTATGTAGCCCTTGAGAAAAATGAGCGATCGTATTTAAACAGAAATGAAAATTTCCTGCGGCTTTTAATACAAGAAGCAAGTTTGATCAATAATTGGTGATCCAGGACTTACACATGAGGTTTTGATATATAATCCATCGTCTGAGATGTTCCTTGCTAATCCAAAGTCTCCAACTTTTGCCACCATGTTTGGATTAATGAAGACATTTCTCGCCGCAAGGTCGCAGTGAATGCACTGAAAAAGAAAGTTACAATTCCGATTTTCTATCTCAGATATTATAAGAAAATTAAACGTTAAGTCTAATTTTCGTCAGGAGTTATCGTTGGGAAACATCTTTTGTGATTTGCCAACCTTCCGCTCTTCTAAATGTTGCATTCCGAAGGCCACTTGCAGTGCAATGTTCAACAGCTGTCGGTCATTCAGTTTGCAGCACACATTCGCATATTCGCTACTTCCGTCGTCCTTGCTCCTCAAAAGACTTTCAAGGCTCCCACCTCGGACCAATTCAGTGACAACAAGAGTTGTTTCTAAGGAGAGAAAAGTTGACTTTATAACATAACCAAAGTAAAGCGCGCGCTCTGATTGGTCAATTTAGCGTCCACTATTTGCCCATAGGTGTACGCTGCTGACGTGAGCAAATTCAAAGACTATTTTTCCGCGCGCGCTTGTTTTTTCTGGTCACGTAAGATTTGTTAAACAAAAGGGAACTCTTTAGCTCCAATGTATCAATGTTATGTTATAAAACAAATGGTAAACACCACAGCGTACACTATTGAGTTATGGATGCACTTGGGAGGTTTGCTAAGCACTCAATAAGCTAGAGTCGCTCTCGGCTATCGCCTCGAGCGACTCTTACGCTTCTTTCGTGCTTAGCAACCTCCCGCGTGCGTCCATAACTCAATAGTGTACGCTGTGGTGTTTACCATTTGTTAAATAAGGGACAAAACTGTTACTCCCAATTGATGGGAACTCGACGAAGGCTTACCGTCGAGCTGCATGAAAAGGCAGTTTACGATATTGCAAAGTTAGGATGTCATAAACGACTCGTTTACGACATCATAATATAAAAAAAATTAGAGATTTTTAAGGAGAAATTCATCAGACTGTAAAATAGCCGTTTGCACTGAACCCAAAAACTTTTCACCCAACTGAAATTTACTTTTGCACCCGGTTCTCAATCTGGAGAACCATAGTACCGGTACATGACAATTTTTGTTAAGTATTCGTAAAAAATGTGTTTCATGCAAAATGAACGATAATACTAGTTGCGGCTATCGTGGGCGCGATTCCGGCCATCTCCGCTGCTCTCTCGAGTCTGTAATTGAGCCCGAAGTTGCGGCGTGATGTTAGTAATTATTCACTTAGGTCTAATTTCTGACCAATCTGCCTGCAACATCAGAAAAAGTTATTCTGAGAAAAACAATTAGACTGTTTAAGTATTAAAACCGATGTCTTTTTTTCTGTAGGTTCACAGACACAGTGTCATCATGGGAGCCGCAATTATATATTTGTAAAAATGAAATAAATTTGTTATCTGGTAAAGCTCTCTCGACTTATCAATACGTGACTGTGTCGCTATGAGTGAGTGCCACTGTTGCTCATAAACTTTTATTCCATTTGGTGGTTTCTAAAGAAGCCGTTTTCATAAAAGCAGCATTTGGCTCACTGGATGCGTCAGGCGAAATAACTCTTCGTAAACTTGATCTGAATTTTCTCTACTGGGCGGGGAGATGTTTTGCGGCCTTGTTCATCTACGAAGAAAAGCGACTTGCCAAGAAGCAGCTTCAAGCTGACTGGAGCGTCGACGCGACATCCACCGCCTGTTACTGTTAAACGCTCCTTCAGAGAAGGCCCAAGGCTTGCTTCTATCAGTTCCTCTTCACAGGTTAGCTGGCTTTCTGAGCACCGCCTTTAATTTTGTAACCTTGATCGGGCGTTTTTTCAGGGCCCGCGGAGCGGATTTTCAAGTGGGAGGGCTAATGCAAACGCGTTAGCGTGAGCCAACTAGGGGGATTCGGGGGCCTTCTCCCCCGGGAAGATTTGAAATTGAAGTCTTCTGAAATGGCTAGAAATGGATCTAAAACTGCCAAAAGTGAAGTTAATTTTTAATTCTTATAAAACAATGAGTAAAAAACTGGCCTTCACGTTTGGCCAGATTGAAATGAATAGACTAGCTTCTTAGTAAAAAAAAGTAGTGATTTAATCAGCCAGAAAAGTGGGGGGCTACAGCCCCCCCAGCCCCACCCCCTGCGCGGTCCCTGTTTTTGTTTTCAGTCCACAACCGCAAGCCTTTCGCACTCGAAGACCGCCTGATTACAAGTTGCGCTTTTTAAACCGCCTATTCTTCATGATATTATTTTCTACATTTTCTATTGTCATGATACTAATTTCTATAATTCCGATAACATTTTGACCAACGGGAGTCTATCAGTCTATATTGAGTAAAATACGAATTCGCTGCAAAAGAATTTGCCAAACGCTTAATTAAGAGCGTGACAATTGTAAATTATTGCTATTGTTCACTTTATGTCAGCAACCGTTTGATTGACAGCAGCTGAAATCTGTAAAATAGACTCATGTAATCTCAAAGCTTAATGTGCTGTCCAATCACAGCCGACCAGTTCAAGATATGCAAATTATTATGCCGCTCGCTGATTAAATCAGGGGCACTGCAAGTACATGTCGCGAAAGACAATAGCATTCTGGGTGACGCATAGTTAATTTAAGTAAAAAAAATTATGACCACTGCTGGTTTCTTTGGCGCAGATTGGTAAGACTGAGACTAGTTGACGTTCTATGCCATTTGGATGGTACAACTGAACCGCATACCTCCGTGTGTCCACGTTCCGATTAGATTGACAATGTTCGGATGTCGGCCAGCTTGTTTCAGTGTCCTTATCTCATTTAGTAACGCTGCTTTCGCAAGTGTGCCTGCATTATCTAAATAAAAAAAAATCAACGGAGGTAATAACCCCTTGGTTACTTAATACGTTATGTTGAAATAATATTGTACCTTGCATGCAACGAAAACAAAAAATGCAAAATAAAAAAAAAACAGTCTTCTTGACACTAAGTCAGTCGAAATCGCCTTACTACAGATATTAAGTATGAGTTACACTCCCTCATTTTCCTTAGAGAATGCCGATTGCAGTTGGATGACATAGAATGGTCTCAAAATATTTGTGTAATCGTAATTAGTACTTACAGCTGATCCCTCCAGACTTCAGAAAAAGCGATTAATTTAAAAAAAGATCTGTGCTAAGAGAAGACTAGCATTTCCTATGCACACCTTTCAACTTCTTTACTGCAACATCAGTAATACTTCCGTTCTTTCCACCATAGCGACCTTTGTAAACGATTCCATATTCCCCTTCGCCGAGAACCTCGTCGAGCACCTGGAGATCATCTACACCTTTTTCGCGCTCTTCTAGCTTAATGTTAAGAGATGTTAGCATCTGATCGCTCCCACTGTCTTGATGCAGATTCAAGTTGACATCGCTACAGCTATATGCGGCATTTAGATGACCACCTCGCGAGTTTAAGAGCTTTTCTGCATGGTCGTGTTTTTCAAAGATGAGATTTCTCAAATGTTTATCTCCGACATCTGGTGGAGTGGGAATCTTGCTTCCCTCTGACGATGCTCTCAGTATCGAGTCAGCATTCCCGTCGTCCTGTGCGTGGTATTTTCTTTTTAGGTGCATACTCGTATTTCTCTTTTCAACATCTTCCAGGGGAGCGACAACATTTACCACTGAAGGTGCTGAACCGTTCGTATCAGCATTCTCATGTTTCGGTATCCCCTCAGCCAAATCTTTGTAGGTTGTGCAGATTACATTGATCTCTTTCCCATCCATGTTATCCTGTCATTGAAACAGACGGAAAGTCAAGATGTTCAACTGAGAACAGTTCGCGGTCACCAATGATTTGGCGATCGAAATGCCCAGTCGTTCTAGACAAAAAAATAGTTTGTTCACTTCTTTGAGTATACTTTCTTATTTCAGCAATTTAGTTGAAACTGAAAAATATCGTTTTCAAAGTTGAACAAAGTTGATTTTTAATCGGTAGCAAATTCGACTGTACTCTTTGAGCATTACCTCATTTGATCTCGCACGTCGATACAAAAACGCCATGGTACACCCGCACATGAATGTGATCATGGTGCCACCAAACACACTGAGTGCAGTAATCAGGGAGACTGAACGATTTCGGTCTTTTCTTGGTGGGGCTTTAGCTAGATACGGTAGTTGACCTGAATTAGAAGTACAGACGCATACTGTCAGTCTGAAAACTTGAGAAAAATCTTCAATTACTTATTGTGTGAAAATTCATACTGAGCTATGGTGCATAAATACCCCATAGCTGTGGTACTTTTATATGCACCATTGCTCAGTATAATTGCCCCACTAGGAAATTGAATGCAAAGTTACAAACATCAATGTGCAACCTCACCTAAATGCTTAATGAACAAGAAAGCATATTTTGATGCTGCTTCCTGAGCCCTGCCCTTTGTAACACAATAATATTTGCCTTCATCTTCTTCCTTCACTCCTCGTATTGACAGTTGGCTTTGCGTGATGGTTTTGTCCTCTAGTGGAATTCGAATGACTCTTGCTCTTGGGTTTGAGTCTAAAGCATTCGAATTGTTTTTCTTAAACCATGTGATAATTGGCTTGGGTAGACCAGCGGCAGAGCAGTTAAAAGTTACATTGGAACCAAAAAAGGAAGTTTGGTTCACCGGATCCTCAACAATCCTCGCCCAGTTGTCTGAAAGCGAAGGTGAATAACTTTTACAATTGTATGTGGGTGAAGACATGAGATTCAAAAGGAGTATGGGAGAAGAGTGAGAAATGTAAATAGCTGATGAGAGTATTTATAGGATACTGCTACCCATTATAATCCGACAAATATTTTTTCCCGTGCGCGACTGGTCAAAACGCATCACGTGATTGAACATTCCCCAAATAAAACCTTACGTCCAATACGGAAAATTCTGCGCTTAAAATTTGATTATACGTAGGAAATACTTTATTGTTGTTACAGAAGAAGTTACTTGTTTTTTTGTTCATAAAATCGTATCAGAGAACACTGAAAAGTGAATATCCCACGCCATAAACTGTAAGCTGTTTGTAAACATTTTCCGCTCGTTGGAAAATATTTGAAGGACAACGAACACAATAGCCTCCATTTGGCGCAAAATCGTGCTCGTATTTGTCCTTGAACATTATCTGTTCCTCGAAGCTCACAGTTTTCCTCCTCGAGCTTCGCTCTTGGAAAACTTTTCGCATCTCGGAAGATAATGTCCGCGGATAAATATACGTGCACATTTTCGCGCCAAATGGAGGCTATTGTTTATTTATTTAAGGATTTTCAAATGAAGAAAAAAAAAATGAAATTTTGAGAATTCACACAAGTGAGCTGTTCTTAAACACTTTCTGATAGTCCGCTTTTGCCAGCATTTCTTAAAGGTTTTTTTTTTTTCAGTTCATCCTCATCCAAAGAAAAATGATTGTCCCATGATAAAACGTGATGCCAAGTTAAGAAGTAATACTGTAGCATGTGTCTCACCTAAATCCTCTATGAACAAGAAAGTCAGGTTGGATGCCTTTTCTCCCGCAGTATTATTTGCAACGCAGTGATACTCTCCTTTATCTTCGTTCTTTACATCATCTATCACCAGTTGGCTATGAATTCGTTCGTCATCCAGGGTAGTCTCAATGACTTTTATCCTTGGGTTGGACTGTAAAGCAAGTGTACCATTGTTCTTTCTCCATGTGATGAATGGCATGGGATGACCTTTGGCGGTGCAGTTCAAGGTTACGTTGATACCAGCAATGACAGTTTGGTTCTTTGGATTATCGACAGTCTCTAGTACCAGGAAAGCTGAAACCGACAATCCCAGATGACAGAGAAAAATGTGTTGGGAGAATAACAAAATTTGAGAACCCCTAAAAATGTTTTGGAAAACTTAGTAGCAGAAAGGGAAACCGTAATAATATGAAATATTTGGCCTCATTACGTCTTCTCCACTTGAAATCCATTTTACTCATCCTTCTTCATTCCTTGTTATCTGGGTTACTTTGTCGCTACTTATGCGTGTCATTCTAACTAGAGGCAGGTTTTCACTAGCGTCGAAGTTGGAGTCGTTAGAAATTGAAATAGGTTCAGGATGGTAGAAATCAGTCGGGAAAGGCTTAAAGAAGAAGCAAAATAACTTAACTTAACTTTCAGTCCAATTTCTATCATAATCTATGCAAATCATTCCGTGTGATGAGAAGCAAATAAAAGTAACAAAACGTTTTGGAACAGCTAGGTTCCCGAAGCAATGGGTCCTCCTGTGTTGCTATTCAGGCTACTGTTGTTTCGAAAATTGCTTTTAGTGCGGTCCGGAACGACTCAACAGACTGGATACGAATCGGCTTGGCCAGGTACGAAACGACTGGTTACGAAATGATCGTGGGTACGAAACGAATGCTAACCGCTTTATTTTGTTACTAAAGGAGATTACGTATATGTGCACGATCCTTCGCAGTAAAGCACTATTTGAGCAATAGTGAAAATCAGACCTGAAAAAAATTTCAGGCCTGTACGGGACTCGAACCACTGACCTCTGCGATACTAGTGCAGCGCTCTACCAATTGAGCTAACAAGCCAACTGAGAGCAGGCCATCAAATTAATTCGACATGAACCCGTAGATGATAAATCAAACAACAACAAACATATGAAACATATGTATGAACTGCGGTTATGAAACGTATATGTGCACGATCCTTTATGAAACGTATATGAGCACGTTAGCTTTGTTGCCTAAATGACCTATAGCTGTGGTACTTTTATATACACCATTGCTCAGTATAATTGCCCCCCTGGGAAATTGAATGCAAAGTTACACTGAACATCAATGTGCAACCTCACCTAAATGTTTAATGAACAAGAAAGCATATTTTGATGCTACTTCCCCAGCGCTGCCCTTTGTAACACAATAATATTTGCCTTCATCTTCTTCCTTCACTCCTCTTATTGACAGCTGGCTTTGCGTGATGGTTTTGTCCTCTAGTGAAATTTGAATGACTCTTGCTCTTGGGTTTGAGTCTAGAGCATTCGAATTGTTGTTCTTAAACCATGTGATAATTGGCTTGGGTAGACCAGCGGCAGAGCAGTTAAAAGTTACATTGGAACCAAAAAAGGAAGTTTGGTTCACCGGATCCTCAACAATCTTCGCCCAGTTGTCTGAAAGCGAAGGTGAATAACTTTTACCATTGTAGGTGGGCGAAGACACGAGACTCAAAAGGAGTATGGGAGAAGAGTGAAAAATGTAAATAGCTGATGAGAGTATTTATAGGATACTGCTACCCATTACAATCCGACAAATATTTTTTTCCCCTGCACGACTGGTCAAAGCGCATCAGGTGATTGAGTATTCCCTAACTAAAACCTTACGTCCAAGACGGAAAATTCTGCGCTTGCGCTTATCTTCTCCGCTTGCAATCCATTTTATTCATACTTCCTCATTCCTTGTTATCTGGGTTACTTTGTCACTACTTAGGCGTGTCATTCTAACTAGAGGCAGGTTTTCACTAGCGACGAAGTTGGAGTCGTGAGAAATTGAATTAGGTTCAGGATGGTAGAAATCATTCGGGAAAGGCTTAAAGAAGAAGCAAAATAACTTAACTTAACTTTCAGTCCAGTTTCTATCATAAATCTATGCAAATCGTTCCATGTGACGAGAAGCAAATCAAAGTAACAAAACGCTTTGGAACAGCTGATGAGATAACGCGTAAGTTCCCGAAGCAGTGGGTCACCCTGTGTTGCTATTCAGGCTACTGTTGTTTCGAAAATTGCTTTTAGTGCGGGTCCGAAACGACTCAACAGACTGGATACGAATCGGCTTGGCCAGGTACGAAAAGTCTGGTTACGAAATGATCGTGGATACGAAACGAATGGTAACCGCTTTATTTTGTTACTAAAGGAGATTACTTTAGCTTTGTTGCCTACCTTGCCGTCTAATCTCGACAGTTTTTTGCCGGCAATATCCATCATAATCATTTTCTGCCTCACAAGTGTAGTTTCCAAACTGTTCTAAAGTCAACCTCTTGAGCATCAATGGACAGTGCACTTTTAATTTACTGTCTTGACATTTGATTCCAACTGATCTACCACGAGAATCATGCCACTGAATATACTTGATCCTTCTCCTTGGAAATAGCTTGTCATCAGGCCTTGGCCACGCTACGCAAGTCATATTAATAGCTTCTCCTAGAGCTAGCGCACGATTTGGTGGGCTTGAGGAGATATTCATTTCAGGTATCACTGGACGGCAAAGAGAAAATTCCATCAATAAACTTGTAAAAGAAACCTTGATTTGTTCAGTGAAGATGCAGCCTTAAGTTAGAAATAACAATTTAATGAGGTCCAGTTGCTACTAACCAGTCCTGCGGTTACATTTCTTTGTCATTTCTGCGGGTGAAAGGTTGGTTAGAGCACTGGTAACAAACAATAGCAACAAACAGTTGCCAGCATCTCCAAGCCGATGTGTGTTCAGCATTCTGGTCATTGGATGTGCCTTCAGTCCCTCATACAAATGGTGCCTAAATTTAAAATCGTCTATTTAAGAGACGTTTCGAAGTGATGGTAGGGAATGATGAGTTAAGATTAGCCTGGCTGGAAGTGATGGCAATCTAAAGAACTAAAACTATGAAGGCTAAAAACTAAAGACAAATAAAAAATTTATGAAAGAAATATCTGTACAACTCCATGGCCTTGTATAGAGTAATTCAGGCGAAAAAGAGGAAAGCTTTATTCAATAAATATGCATATATTATTTTAAGTAATTCGATAGAGTCGTATAGGAAATCAACCAAAGAAGTATAGTGATTTGCCCTGAAATGTTTTGATTTATAAACCACAATTTCACATACAAGTTTTAATGAAAAGAAAAAAAAATTGGTGTAAATTAGGAGTTAGACAAAGCTTCACCATTTCTTTGGCACAAAACGTTTGCAAGATAAAAGACCTCAAATACCTTTACAAACTGGGACTGCTAAATGCACCGAATCACTTTAATGTACTTTGTAACTCGGTATTTGTGGCCTACGCCTGTTTCCTATTACCGCGTAAGTCGAAGTACCTCTTCAAAATCAAAAGGGGCAGAGACTGACGGAAAACGTTTGATCTCCTCGTCTGCAAATGATGAATTGTACCAAGGTAAATGGTAAAGTTATTTTCAACTTCTAGGAAAATTATCCGAAGTGCTCTAATAGTCAGAATAATATGTGAGGCGGAAATATCATTATTGATATAATAATTATTTTCATCAATATTATCATAATATTTAATATTAATATTATCATCATGTTGTTTTTGAAGCTCGAAGTAATGGGATATGAAGTAATTTTAATGAGACTTAAAGACGCTATGATAGTGGTAACCAATTTTACTTTTAAACAAGAGAAATAATCCCGTTATTTTTTCTTGTACTTACTCACTACTGAAAGCTAAAAAGTATACAAGAAAAAGGTCTTGTATACAAGTAAAAGATCTTGTTTCAAAAAACCAATATTTTTTGACCGAACAAATGCAGTGAACTTCAACGACAACCCCGTGAATAACTAGTAGTCTTTTGCAAAACGTCATATCATATTACCCTGGCAAGCAATCCTCACGAAACTTTTCAAAAATGTAAATTCAAGGTGCGTATGAAGCCTCATGAAAACAACAGGTGAGAATTTGCCGTGAAAGAAGATCGAAGATAAAAATTTAAACGAAGAGGCAAACTTTAATCACTCGCCTTTTGAATTTTAATGTACTGTTGTGTTGTCGTTGTCGTGATATCAAAGTGATTTCCACTATTTCCCCCCTGGAAAATTTACGTGGGTCCTGCAGAAGCTCAATATGTTATTCATTGGAAAAAAATGTTCTGTTTTTCACAAATTACTAGCATTCAAATTTCTGTATCTCCTTGAGACTTTTGCATTAAAAGACGACTTTGGTCAGTTCTCGCAAGAATAAAGTATTGACTGATCACAAAAACGTGGTAAAAATAATGGTAAAAGCCAGGATAAGGACAAGGAATATTCAACCCACCTGAAGTCGGCCGCCTGTCATAGCAGACACGAAAAACTAAATATGATAATATGCAACTTTCTGACTTAAGAATGAATGTTAAAGGAAACAGATGTTTTTTTTACTTCACATGTCATAATTCAAGTCTTTTTTGTTAAAAAAACATACCCGATCAATGTATTTTATCCTACGTGACGATGAGATCATGTTAAGAGACCCACAGGGCCTCCATTTCGGACTGTTAAACATTTAAGAGTGTGTTCAAAGGATACCGTAGTTCGGGTGGGTTATAACCGCAATAGAAGTTTTTCCATAATCGCTACCAAAGTTTAAAATCATCGAAAAGAATGATGATCTCGCTGTACTAAAGAAATTGGTTTTCGCTATAAATCCACCCAGAGACCGGAATTGGAACTAAAATGGTCTGTAAATACTTCAATGGTTGTGGTAAAGTATTTGCTCTCTGTCATAAAAATTGTCAATTTTCCTTTCTCTCACTCTATCTTTGAGTCAATAAATTAATAGCAGGTTGCAATTTTACCAAATAAGATGCACCCGTTTTGACGCTGGATTTATTAGTTTCTTTTTTATCTTTCAGTTTGACAGTTTCATATTTTAATTTTTTTTTGGGAGAGGGGGTGGAAATATGAGGAGTTCCTATCCCAATGACGTATAATTCTATCTTAGAATTTTGTCTCTCGACTTTCTCAGCTTCGCATGGGACAAATTGATTAATTTCACTAAGCCAAGGTCAAAAAAATTTGGAAGTTTTTCATATTTTTCTTTGTCATTTTTAGTTGGAATTGATCCCAATACTTAGTTGTAGACTCCAGCCAAGAGATGGTTTTAAGAGAGAAAATTTATTCCTCGTTCGCAATCAAACGAGTAAATTGAATGCATCTGATTATGTAGAAGGTGATTATGTAGAAGGTGATTATGTAGAAGGTGATGATGAAAACGATGGTTCGACCAAAAGGAAAAATCACTACTATACTTATAATAGATCTATGAAAATGGACAAACAAATCGAAGACGAAAAAAAGGACCAACAACTTACAGATATTTTCTCCTATTGATGTGAACGGCCGAGTGAAATAACCGATGATTTAGAACAAGCATTAGTCGGGTATCCCATTAGCCCTTGCGCGTTATTTTCGATGAGAAGGTGTCACATTACATCGAATTCGAGTGCACGCGCTAGAAAGTCGACTGAATTTTAAACGGCTGTTTGTCTTTATTCAGAAGCACGAAAGGTGATTTGAACGGTTTTATGTATTCTTGTATCAGTTAAGTTGACTTTGGTACTTAAGTACTTGAACTTGCTCTTCTCTAAATGGAAAAAAAAAAAACGCCTTTGTTATGAGTGGTATGCACGACTGAGTGGCTTTGTTTATGTGCTTTACTTTAACGCTTGATCGATATTTGCCTGTTGTACTATTATTGGTGAGTACTTAAGCATGTTATTCCGCCTGGTGGTGCCTGAATAATGGCAATTTTTAATATTAGCGAAGGTCCCTTTAAGTCCCCAAATTTTGTAGGAATATGTGGCCGTTGAAAATTGCTTAAATTGGCGCCAAAATTTTGACGTCTTTCCTCGATTGGTGTATCACCCGGCCCGCTTTTGATCGATCAATAGCCTTTGCTACCTGTATTAAATGCCCCTTTTAGTACATCTGTGTAAATGTTTGCTCCTGAATTAAGGTTAGTATCTTGTAATGGAGTGTTTTCTTTATTTCTTTTGGTAACTCGAGTCGCTTGTGTTACGTGCACGAATGACCAACAAATGTCCGCTAACAAAGCATATATGAAAATAGACTCCCGAGTACGAGATATGGCACGCAACAAAAATGTAACAACAAGCAGTTACCCATTTTAACTATTATTTAATTAGTTTTACATTGTCTTATTTACTTAGGTTAGAGATTAAGTTAAGCAGTTCATAAAGCAGGCTTACAATCCTTCATGCCGTGTAAGTGTTCGTCGTCTTGATCAACTTCCAATTCCAATTTCCAATTCCAACATCCGCCGACTGAAGACCACAGCGCTTGGCTTTCATGATTCATGGCTTTCTTTCCGTGTACACAAATTCTTCCGGAGGACTTCATAGTGAACTCTGAATTCTCTACCTTCTTCCTCTCTCGACTTTCGTATTTTTCTTCTCTTTCTTCTCTTTCTTCTCTCCGGATATCGCAAGGTCAAAAGGTCATAGCCTCGTCATATCATAGCTTCCAAAAGTTCAGTCAGCAAGCCACGAGGGTAAGCCCTCGGGCAAATCTCTATTGTACTTCTCACAAGCCAGCTTTTATACATTTACTTTAGTTATCTAGAATGTTCTATTACTATTTATAGCGTATTACAAGTTGTACTATTTTTGGAAATTGCTGAGTCACATGAAAGAAGTTTCTGGAATATTACAGATTCTAGATAATTCTAGAAAAGTCTGGGATTGCGTGACAGATTCAGTAAAAATAATTCGATCCTAGTAACACCCTCCCCCTTCAGCAAAAGAAAGTTTAGCCGAAGGATGAACTTTCTTGGGGTAATCCTACAATACATCCTATGCCCTAAAACCGTGATTACACTATCACTTCCCCTTACATGACAAGTGATCACAAAAGATCACAAAAATACTCGCATTCCTGCAAACAATAGAAATATCCCAACACATTGATCAGTGCTCTCTCTCTCTAGAGCACTATTAGAAACTCATAATACTTCATCTTGAACTACCTCAATGACTTAACTCGTCACTCTAATAACTTCGCAAACAGCTTCTGACTTTGACCACCTAGGTCCTCAATACAGCCTTTGAATCGCTTCAACTGTAAATTGTTTAACTCTGGGCATACAAGCAATGATAACTGTCAATAATACTGGATGGTTCAAACTACAGGGTGAAATAGTTCTTAACTACATTCTTACGAGGATCACCGATTATTGTAAGTAACTGCTTATGTCACTACAATAACAAAAATACGAAGCGGACAGAAAAGAAATAACTAGTAGGTAATAAAAGATTTTCCCAGACAAGGAAATGACTGTGAAGCAGCGAAATGACTCGCGGACAGGGAAATGACTCCTGACAGCGGAAATGTCTTCCGGACAGCGGAAATGTCTCCCGGACAGGGAAATGACACCCGGACAGGCCCCCAATTTCTGTTACGGTAACTGATTACCGGCAGAAAGATAATAACCTCGCTATTTACACGAAACACAATTTATTCAACTGTAAACAACGGTAGATAACCTAACACGAGCTAGCGACCACTCTCGGAACAATCCAACTAAAATTAACTGTGTACTTATCTACGCTTATCTGACCACAAGCAAAGTACTGTCCTTCTCTTTGGCGAAATCTCCTGAAGACTTCCTTCGACGTATCGCACTCCACGGTAAACAGCTCTGCACTTGACAGCAGAATGTCAATATCACATCCGAACGGGAAAATCCCTTCACTTGTCACTTGTCACACAATATCGCTTGTAGATCACAAACAGGGAACGAAGTCCCAAATCACAACAACAACCTGACTAGCGAGCTGCTTATATAAGCATCCGAAGAGAGTCTAGAAGTTTCCAAAAGTAACTATTTATAACCATTACAATAGTAACTATTTATAATTAGTATCTACTAAAACAGTGGATAGCGTTGAAGGCGCGCTCTGATTGGCCAGTCAAACTCCGAATATCATTTGCTTTTTACCTCCGAGCAACTCGAGAAAAAGTGGCGTGCCGGTTTGCATCCGTGACAAGCGAAGAAATCACTCAGATAACAACGAAGCAGTCTCTGAAAACACAGAGAAAGCGACTAAATTTGGTTTGGCTGTGTTTAAAGGTAATGGTAACCGGGAGTTTATCGATAAAAACCAATGAAAAAGGTTTTGTTTACAAATGCAAATTAATCTTGCGTAACCTTACTTGTTTACTTCAAAATCAAACTTGAATGGTATTTTTTACAGAATGGTTTCAAATACAGAAAGAGTTTGCAACACCATTTGAAGAAATGTCGCCACCAGAGCTAAACAAAATGTCTTCAAAAATTTTATCTGTCAGCGAAAAAACGAGACGGCAGTTTTCACAACAAAAAATCACTTACCGCGATCCGAGCCGCGTTGGATCGTTACGCGTGGGAAAATGTTGAAATGTTGGAATCGTATGAATTAAAATCAATTTTTGGTGGTGTATATTATCTCACTGTTTTAGTAGATACTAAAACAACTATTCACCTCAGTGTCGGTGGTTAGCGGTGGATATTTACCTCGTCGCTTCGCGGCTCGGTAAATATCCATCACTAACCACCTCCACTGAGGTGAATAGTTTTTAACTATTACAGTAAACTCTATTTTTAAACTGATGAGTCACAGTTCTAGAAAATTCTTGAAAAAACACACTGCGTGACATTGACCTTCGCGAACTTTCTAGACAATTCCGATCCTTGTAACACTTGCCACTTCTTCAGAAGATTGGCTTTTCACGGCGACTTTTTCCTTTCGTCGGGTAGCAACTGCAATATTACAATTTGAGACTTGTAAGTCTAGCCAGGGAATTTCTGGGATGTTGTTATCTCCTTCATATTCGTCACATGGTCGAATATCCGAAGCGGCAAGAGACCGATTTTTCGACGCAATCGAAGTCGAAGATTATAAGCACTGAACGTCGTCGATCTTCGCTTTCATCCTCTAGCTGTTTGGGTAAATTGAAAGAATATTACATTGAGAAGCCTGGAAGTCTCGGACAACAAGCCAAATTGGAAAGTTTGATGTAAGTCTGACTATCCAAATCCAAGCAGTTGAAATAAATTAGTGGCGAACGCGAGAGCACTTCGCTGTTGATCTTAACTACCTCCATCTCGACTGAGTGATTACGTGACTAGAGCGAATTGATAATATAGTTCGAAGCGTGGAATTGTGGGATACCTGACTAATCCTCCTTTGAACAAGCAGTAACAAATATTATATACTGAAAAACGAGAACTTAAAAATGTAATCAAACGAGTCACATGAAGATCAAGGGTTAAATTTTAAATCAAGAGTAACGCACTTGCGTGAGAAGTCACGCAAGTTTGAACCTTACATTAGTATCTTGATGTGCGTCATAAGGCGTTTCCATAGGCTCGATTACTAGCCCCTGTTCCGAAACCGGAGCCCGCGCTCCTCCCCGTGCAATTTTGCCGACCCAAGCCATTTGGAAAAAAAACTTTTCATATCAGAAAGTCTATCATCATATCTATGGAGAGTTCATTTTAACTCCAGACTCACTGGGAGTTTTTTAAATAAATGTAAGGCACACATAAAAGCTGCTATCTTGAAATTCGCGTTCTTCTCATCAAATCAAGACGACGACGAGCAGGCGCCTTATAAATCTCACCATAGGTATCAAGCTTGCGCACCACAGAATTCGATTAACTTTGGAAACAAAAAAGGATTTAAGAATTTGGGAAATTTTTTAGAATCCTTTAACGGAAAGTATTTTTTCTTAGAAGAAGCCTGGTCAACCTCTCATAACTTGCAATTTTTCACGGATTCTGCGCAGTCTAAAGGGTATGGAATTGTTTTTGGGAAGCATTAGGCTTATGGTGCATGGCCAGAACCATGGAAGGCATATAATATTTGTTTTCTTTAATTTATTCCGGTTGTCGTAGCTCTCAGCATATGTCTAATGAACTGAGAAACAGGAGGGTCCTATTTTTTACTGACAACGAAAGTGTGGTTCATGTTATTAATAAGCAAACAACGAAGGACACCAAGATGCTGCTGTTGTTGCGCACAACGGTTCTGATTTGCCTAAGAAACAATATCCTCTTTAGGGCGCGTCATATTCAAGGATTTAAGAATGTGCTGGCTGATAGCTTATCTCGTTTACAGGTCGACAAATTCCGAAGAGTGTCACAGGGCATGGACCCAACACCAACCCCGCTGCCATCACACCTTCTATCTGAGAACTGAGAGATAGGCTAGCCAAGTTATTAGAAGCTAGTCTGGGTGTAACATCTAGGTTTGTGTACCGTCGCCCCTGGCAGATTTTGGACCAATTTGTAAGGGATCACCTAGGGCTCCAAATTCCAGTTTTTCCCCTTTCCGAACATACTTTAGCCTTATGAAATACATATATATGAACTGCGGTTATGAAACGTATACGTGCACGATCCTTCGCAGTAAAGCACTATTTAAGCAATAGTGACAATCAGACCTGAAAAAAATTCAGGCCTGTACGGGATTCGAACCACTGACCTCTGCGATACTAGTGCAGCGCTCTACCAATTGAGCTAACAAGCCAACTGGGAGCAGGCCATCAAATTAATTCGACATAAACCCGTAGATGATAAATCAAACAACAAACATATGAAATACATATATATGAACTACGGTTATGAAACGTATATGTGCACGATCCTTCGCAGTAAAGCACTATTTAAGCAATAGTGAAAATCAGACCTGAAAAAAATTCAGGCCTGTACGGGATTCGAACCACTGACCTCTGCCACTGACCTCTGCCACTGACCTCTCCCAGTTGGCTTGTTAGCTCAATTGGTAGAGCGCTGCACTAGTATCGCAGAGGTCAGTGGCTCGAATCCCGTACAGGCCTGAATATTTTTCAGGTCTGATTTTCACTATTGCTTAAATAGTGCTTTACTGCGAAGGATCGTGCACATATACGATACTTTAGCCTTGTTTATCGCCTTTTTAGCTGAAAAAGCATATGCAGCCTCTACAGTCGCTAGTTACATTTCGGCATTAAGCTTTCCCCATCGTTTAGCTTCACAGCATGAAAATCGAGATTTACGGAGACTTAAATGCTGCGTAAATCTGCGTAAAGTTTTGTACGAAGCTTTACGTCAACTTTACATACTACGTAAGGGTATGTAAAGGAAACTTTGCACGAAAGGAGCGTAAAGCCAGCGTAAACCTTGCGTATAGTTTTTTGAGTCGACTTTACGGTCATTTACACCTAGTGTAAATGAAACGTAAAGTTGTTTATTGTTTAGCCCAAATGGATCGAGCACATAAAATGACATAATTCTTTGAGATGTAGGAGTTTTAATAGTTAAGCACGAATAATTATTTGTGCTGGCACAATGATGAAACTTCCCCAAAACAGTCTCTGAGCCTAGTTTGAGGTAAAAGCTTGCAACAATTTTCATTTTGAAATATATGGTCTGAACTGGGACTTTGTTATTGCTAAACATAATATTCGGCTTGTAGTCTAGTTAAGTGAAGCTGAGCAAATAAATCAATTTGCCTATTTCTCAAAAGCTTGCGTATGCAAATATAGACCCTGCTGGCTATGCCATGCTAATGAGCCACAACAAGGGCGAAACAGCAGTCCATGGCTGCCACTTAACGGGTGATATGGTTGTGCGCATGCGTACGATATGAGCCGTACCAGGGGATTGTAAGTGTGCTTTAGTGCTGTCATTAGCGTTGTTTACTATTTTTTGAGCACACAGGTTACAAATGATCTTATCGATCTCCATACACACGCCGTGGGAGAACTGTTTTACAGTTCTCAATAGCTACCACATGTTTAACGTGGAGCTGATGCACATACTGGGTGCTTACCTCCATCAGATTGTAAATTAAATTTAAACTCAACCTGAGAGTGCAAATGAGACTTCGCTGGCTACCTGCTGATGTGCCTAAAGAAGGCCGAAATGATCATTCACGACTAATGATACGTGAGTGGTTTGACCGTGCGTCACGATTCTGCCAAATTAAAGTTAAGGAAAATGCTCTACAGAGAAGTGTAAATTTACGTTTACATACCTTATTATAGGAAATTAACAATACATGTAATTAACGCGAATTTCAAAAATTCGCGTTAATTTTATGTATCTTAAATTACCTCATTGTTAATCAAAATGAAGTTAATTGAAAGCATCGTTATTTAAAGACACCTTTATTATAAGCAAAGCTACATCATCTTGGCCTGCGAACACACAAAATCATCCCTGTATAGCAAAAAATTAACTCAGGCAAGGTATGCTGTTGCTTTCTTTGCGGCCCTTAGGTTTGGTGAACTTACTCATCGGTGTGAAGGTGTAGTGTGATCGTCCGGGTGAGTGTAGTCCTGAGAAGGACTGTTGTCGGTGGTAGTGACTGAAGTTTCGACAACCTGTGCGGAAGTCATCATCAGAGTCAAGTGAATGATTGTTGTCAGTAGAATGACAACAATCATTCTACTGACAACAATCTACATCGGGGCAGTCAACCTGGTGAAAATATCATCAATATCAGTCAAATTACCTTTATAAAAACCAGGGAGGGTACTGTCACCCCATTAAAGATTGTGTTAAGGAACTACAGGCATAGTGACTCTGTAAACCCTGTAGATATTTTCCTTTACCGAGAGAGACCAATTTTCCCGGTCTATCTTCTGTCAGAGCATCTAACTATTCGTGGACAATTTCCAGGACCTCTTTTCTGTTGGCCAGATGCCTCCCCAATATCTCGATCTTTCTTTGTGACAGCATTAAAGGAAGACCTTCAGTTTTGTGACCTGGATATTTCGCACTATAAGACTCATAGCTTTAGGATCGGTGCTGCTTCCTGGGCGGCAGCCAAAGGTATGTCGGACACACAGATCAGGGATTTTGGACGCTGGAAATCTAATGCATTTCTGCGATATATTCGAACCTCCACAATGGGGTCTCTGCCAGCCTTCCATGCGTAAGTCAGGACCATCTGCCCATGCTTGCAGGGGATAAAAGACGAAGACGTGGCAAAAGAAGAATACTGTAGTTTCTCGGTTATAACGCGCGCGGTTTTTTCAAGAAAATTCTGTCCTCGGGTGGAAAGTTAGTGGTGAAATTGGGAGTGCGTCTTGTAGCCAAGTAATAATTTTACACAACTAAATCTTAAGATCACAATTTTAGCAGAACTTATCATTAAAAAGACCACAAGCGGCCCAAGCGTACTCTGTGTGACTTTGGGGTGTACAGTGCATTAACGGTTGTAGTGTATTGAGAACACAGTAAAAGTACTTGTACTAGTGTTAGTGATATTACTGTAAGATTACTGAGTGATGTGAAAGTACTGTTACTAAGTAAGACTATTCTACCAGCTTATAAGATACTTGATCAAAGAATAAAGATAGAATAGTAGTAAGCAACTGAGGAGTGTGTGTCTCTACTAAATGAATACACAACACATTGGCGACGAGGAAGAGATCCGAACTACTGAACAGGTAGAAGAAATCGAACCGCCAGAAACGGCAGAAGAAATCGAACAGCCAGAAACGACAGAAGAAATCGAACAGCCAGAAACGGCAGAAGAAATCGAACCGCCAGAGACGGCAGAAGAAAACGAACAGCCAGAACCGGCAGAAGAAATCGAACAGCCAGAAACGGCAGAAGAAATCGAACAGCCAGAAACGACAGAAGAAATCGAACAGCCAGAAACGGCAGAAGAAATCGAACCGCCAGAGACGGCAGAAGAAAGAGAACAGCCAGAACCGGCAGAGAGTCCACGAGAGATGGAACGATTGTTACCTGCACCCGCACTGTTCAATATCGTTGCTGCAGATTTTTACAGCGAGTGGAAAAACTGGGTTAGTGCATTTGAAATCTACGCCATTGCATCAGACTTACAGAAAAAGGCAGATCCCGTTCAGAGAGCGACAATGCTACACTGCCTTGGCCCTTCAGTTCAACGCATCTTCAACACTCTCCCAGGTGAACACAAAACTCTTGAGGAAGCGAAGACCGCCCTGAACGAATATTTCGCTCCGAAACGCAACGTAGTTGCAGAACGATACAAATTCAGATTGCGAGCACAAAAGGCAGATGAGTCCATCGACACTTATCTAACAAGCTTGAGAGAGTTGGCAAAGTCTTGCGACTTCGGCGACTTGGAGGAGGAGATGATAAGGGACCAAATCGTCGAAAAATGCTTCTCCCATACTCTAAAGCAAAGGCTTCTCCAGCAAGACCTGCAGCTTGCCAAGACGGTAACGATAGCTCGTAACGCAGAGACGGCCGTTCAAGAAGCGCGATTACTTTCTCAAGGCTCCAAAGAGAGCCCAATCACCATTGACCGCGTGGGTACCTCTAGCAGACCACCAGTGAAGCGCTTCAACTGCTACAGATGTGGTGGCACGGATGGTCATAGCCCAAGTGAATGCGGTGCACTTAAATCCACTTGCAACAACTGCAAAAAGGTGGGACACCTACAACAAGTTTGTCGCTCCAAGCCTAAAACGGCACAGATGAAAGGAAAGAAATGGAAAGGGAAGAAACCTCAACAAATGAAGGTTCGTAGCCTCTCATCCAACAAACCTGCTAACTGGCTTGAAGACAGTTCAGGTGAGGATAGCGAAGAGCCAGTACTCTTCATGAACAATGTGGACAACTCCATCACAGCTATGATAAACAAACGAAAAACCAAAATCATTGATCGTGGACACAGGCTGTAAGTACGATATAATTTCTTCCCATTTACATAAAACGCAATTCAAGAACTGTGAACTGAATGAAACTCGAAAGCGTTTTACCGCGTATGGACAAGACGAAGCGTTAATCAGTAAGGGTTATTTTAACGCTGTCATAAGTATTGGCCACAAGGCCATTAACTCAAAAGTGTACGTAATAGACGGTAAGGCAGAATCATTACTAGGAAGAGATTCTAGTTTCAAGCTAGAAATCCTTACCCAAGTAAACTCACTCGATCAGACTAGTGAGCTTGATTCCTTGCTCCTAGAGTACGATGATGTTTTTCAAGGATTAGGAAAATTTGAACACAAAATAGCTATTGACCCTGAGGTCAAACCCGTAAGTCAACACCTAAGACGCATACCTGTCAGTCAAATAGAAGCAGTTAACAATGAACTTGACAGGATGCTAGAAGGAGATATAATTGAAGAGGTGACAGAAGCAAGTCCCTGGGTCTCAAATTTAGTTATTGTTCCCAAAAAGTTGGGTGACCTTAGAGTATGTTGCGATCTCAGAGAGGTCAATAAGGCCGTTATTAGAGAACGATATGTTCTACCTAAGATCGAGGATACCTTGCATGCTTTGCATGGTTCTAAGTACTTCGCTAAGATCGACGCCAAAAGTGGGTTTTTTCAATTACCGCTAGCTGAAGAGTCGAGTTAGACACCGCCAAAATACATTTCGTGACGTCACAGTAACTGGTCAGTGGTCATCAACTTTAGGCTGCCAAGCGCTTCCATATGTTTGTAGACTGAGTTCGATGAAGACATCGGCTTTTTGCGTGGTTTTAAGTTAGAAAATATGCATGATATTTCTCCTTGTTTGTTATATTTCATCCTTTGAATGGGTTTTTAATACTAAAACCACGTCTTCACAAATAGCGGTAGAGGGGAGTCATTTTGTTTGAAGTTGTGTGCTGTTTGCTGACTTAGGCTGGCCGTCTAGTTACGAAGCACGATCTTGGTTCTTCAGTCGCCCTCGCCTTCAGAATTGTCAAAAACAGCGATAGTTATCCAGACAAAGCAGGAGATTAGTTCTGTAAGATACTTTTCCAGCGAGTCTGAAGACTGGTTGGATTTTTAAGTGTTATTAGCATGAAGTGATACAGGTAATTGTGTTGTGAAAATATTCATACACTCACTTTGCGCCGACGTGCGGTGCCTTTTCATTTTGGTAATTGTTCGCTTGGATGAGAATTTTACCTTTATAGACTGATTTTTCGCCATTCCACCCTACTGATTTTCTGTGCCTTTAAGAACGGGTGTCCGTAATCAAAATATGAAAACATTTGTTCATTTCATATACTTGCAGTTTTATCAACAAGTTATCTCGTGAACAGGCACAACCAAACGTACTAAAGACATGTAATAGAGATCAACTATCAACTGCTGTCAATAAAGGCTTAATTCAAGATAAATTATAAATGAAACGATCTTGTTGGACGGTCTCAAATATTGCATATTTTCAGCGCCCTCAATCAATCGCCTTTATAATAATCTTTGTCGAGCCTTAGCGCAGCAAACAATTTACAATTTCTTCGATTTCCACTTCCTTTGTAAACATCACTAAACAAGCGTTATTCTGTTGCAACAACAGCTACTTTAATTTCCCAAACAGCTCTAATTGTTTTACGCGAAAGCATTTTCAATGAAACCCACTTTATTATTATTATTATATTTTTATAACTCAGTCATTTGAAACTTTTACAGGCACATGTATGTTTACCTGAAGTCTATTCCACTATCTTGCATGTGCATTGCATTAATTTATGCAAATAATCAACCATTCTTCTTCCATTCATTTTTTTAAGATTAGCTTTGCTTTGCTTTACATACACATCACATGCTCTGCCACTGTAAGGATAATTATGATCCCCATCAGTAATATTACATCATATCCCTACAGAACATTGTTATGAAACATTCCTATTTGACTTGTAGCCATTTTCTTTCAAGGTGGCAAAAAACATGTATATTGCTGAAATTAGTAAGAATTTCTTATTGACTACAACTAGTGTAGCCATACTAGTGCTCCCCTTCCCAGTAATAAGTTGGGAAAAGGACATTTGTATGGTGCTATCATTGTTTACGTTTGGGAATATCCCATCCCTGATTTTTATTTGACTGGATGGGCACAGCAGTACACAGGCTAATTACAAGCTTTTGGTTACTCCTCATGACTTAGTGTTAACTGGGAATTGACAGCTGACTCAATCTAATCAATTTTCTCCTGAACATTTTTAACAAACAACTTTGACTTCAGAAATACTTCTGATAATTTCCCTCTTACATTTCTGATTTGGACGATTAATCATCATAATCATTATGTTCTTTCCACCTGCATAAACACCCAACATAAGTTCTTTGTTTATAATTCAGGCAGCTTCTGAATATAAGAAATCAAGTTTAGAAGATAGTTGATTCATTCAAGGCTGTTGCAATATGAGAAAAGACAATACAGTGCTTTATTCACATAAATCGATTAAATTATATTATTATAATTATTTTACCTTACAGTACTTTTGTTTTTTAGACATTTGTTTTTTTAAACATTTGTTTTCTAGTAGTACCATGATGGTAATGTTACTTTGTGAATCAGGGAGCTATATAAACCAGAAGCATTCTGTTAGCTTACTTCATTTTACGTTGCAGATGGCAGTAAGTTAGTAAAGAAAGAAAAGAAAAAGCAAAAAGAAATAAATAAAATAAAATGATTAGTGAGTGAAGAGCAGCATAAAAAAAAGACATACTACAAATTATTCATAATTGTGATGGGAAACAAATACTTGTTGGGAAAGTAAAATTATTGGTCAGAAAAAAATTACAGCTTAGGAAAAAAAAAATACAAACTAAGGTGGAAAGTGAAAACTTAATTTAGTACCATTACAATGGATATTTTGTAATTAAACATACCTCGGTTCATTCTTCCTCTGGTTGAGCCAGTTTTTGTATATTTGGGGGCTTCAGTCCTATACATGTTACAGTCATAGGTTTTTGGCCAAGTGGGTATAGGATGTCCGTGCTACACGGGCATGTTTCGTCTTCTCGGCGAATCTGACCGGAATGCCGTTGACATGCTGATTTAGACGGTTCAAGCCACTGCTTTACAAACCTGTTGGTGCAGCGTCCTCGGATCACCGCTTCAGCCATTCAAAAACCGTCTCATTTTTAGCCTTAGTGCTCATGCTCTTCTATAAGCAAAACTTAGTTGCCACGGAGCCGCCAGCGAAAAACATCAATTTCATATCTTGTGCAACTTCAGTTCGGCTTTGGCAAATTAAATAATTGAGCTTGTGAACTATCCAAACGGTGAATGGAGTTTCAAAGCTAAGTTTACAGTATTCTTTCTAAGTTTTGCCTTTTTACGCTGTCGATTTGACTCACGGCGAAAACATTGTAAAAGTTAACGGCATTTTATGGTTTCGTTGAGGTGTCCGCTGACCAAGAAAATACCGTATCGTGCCTTAAAAAACGTATTTCCGCGGTGTCGTCGCGTTGTGTCACCACGTTTAGTACGCCTCGTGGTTATTACCGATTTAAGCGAACTCCTTTCGGTCCCAGCGACGCGAGCGAAGCGTTCCAGAGAATGATGGATAAAATTTATTTGGCGTCCAGGGTGTCCGCATTTCGGTCGATGATGTACTTATCTATGGCAAGACAATGGCTGAACTCGCTCAGCGGATCCGCAAAGTTTTCAATCGATGCCGTAAGCACAACCTCAAGCTCAATCGTAGCAAGTGTGAATTTGGGGTAAAGCAAATTTCGATTTTAGGCCATGTTGTCTCTGAAAAAGGAATCGAACCTGATCCGGCGAAAACAGAAGCTATCAAGGCTACACCTTCTCCCGACAACGTATCCGATCTTCGATCGTTTCTCGGAACTTGTGGCTATGTTTCTAAGTTTATCCCAAATTATGCGAACATAGTCGAACCACATCGAAAACTCACTCGGAAAGAACAGAAGTGGTCGTGGAGGAATGAGCAAGTAAAAGCATTCGAAGCCTTGAAAGAAGCATTATCTGGCGTACCAGCCTTGGCTTGTTTTCGTTTAGACGCTCCAACGTATGATGTCTCTGATGCCAGTCCGGTCGGTTTAGGGGCAATTCTACTGCAAGATCAAGGAACTGGTGAGCGTAAACCGATCGCGTATATCAGTCGATCACTTACATCGACGGAAAGGAAATATTCGCAGATTGAGCGCGAAGCGCTAGGTTGCGTTTGGGCTGTTGAGCGTTTGCACGATTATCTGTTTGGCTTAGAATTCACCTTGCTAACCGACAACAAGCCTCTCTCTACTATGCTAAATCCGCACTCGAGCAAAAGTTTACCACCGCGCATTCAGCGCTTAGCTTGGAGATTGCACCAGTATGCCTTTCGTATTCAGCATATCGCAGGCAACGCCAACACAGCCGATTCGTTGTCGCGTTTGCCGTCAAAGCAAGACGATTTTTCGGATTCTGGTTTCGTTTGTGAAGCCTACATAAGATTTGTTTTCACATCGAATGTGTCACACCTTCAGGCTGTCACCCTCGCTGACATACGATCCGAAACTAGCAGACATCACGCTGTCCCAATTACTTCTTCAAGTTCAAAGCGGAAAATGGTCGTTGACGGGTGATCTCAACCCGTATGGCGCAATAAAAGACGAATTGTCTAATTACGAAGGAATTGTTCTCTGAGGAAACCGAATTGTGGTGCCACAGTCATTGCGAAAAAAAATTCTGAAATTAGCACACGAGACTCGTCAAGGAATCGTCAAAACTAAACAGTTTCTTCGAACTCGTTTTTTTTGGCCCGGTATGGATGATACAACAGAAACTACGGTGAAAAATTGTCAAGCGTGCGTAGTTAACCAGCCTCTTAATAAGTACACACCGCTCCAACCAACACCTTTACCTCGTGGTCCTTAGATAAAAGGTGCAGTGGATCTTGTTGGTCCAGTCGATGGAAAATATATTTTGACTTACATTGATTATTATTCATCATATCCGGAAGCGTTCATTTTACAAGAGATCACTTCACGCGAAGAAATAAAAGCGTTGAAAGATATATTCGCTAGATTTGGGTTTCCAGAAGAAATCGTTTCTGACAACGGAAAACAGTTTGTCAGCGCGGAATTTGAAGCATTTCTAATATCGTGTGGAATAAAACACATTCGTGTTTCTCCATATTATGCGCGAAGCAACGGAAAATTAGAGAGATTTCACCGATACTTAAAGAAGAACTTTCGAGCAGCCATCAGCGAAGGAAAATCCTGGCAAATGGAATTGCCTAAGATTCTCATGCTGTACAGAGCAAGTCCGCATCAAATTAGTGGAAAGTCACCTAATAAGCTTTTGATCAATCGCGAACTTCGAACAAAACTACCGTACATAGAGTTCAATTCAGATAGCGCATTATCTGCACTCGACCGCGAACATCGGTCCTGATGCGATTTGTATCAAGCGCGTTTGAAGGACTATCATGATAGCAAGCAGCATGCAGAACCGCATGATTTAAAAATCGGTGACATCGTATTTTGTGCCAATATGAAGCAGAACAAACTAGACTCAACTTTCTCTCCGGCAAACCACGTAATCATTGAGACCAAAGCGAGAGACACGTTTAGTCTAGTCAATGTGGACACGGGCACCACTTCAACACTCAATGCAATGCAAAGTTTCTAAAACATGCGCCCAGTAAGCATATTAGTAATGACATAGACGTAGACACTAGTGTTAAGTCCAAGGAGTCCAATGATCCTTCAGCGAAAACTATCACCGAGCCCTCTAGTAAGGTTGTGGAGCAAAACTCCCAGAGAGAGACCAGGTTATCACCACAAGGTCTGGGAGGGTGGTTAAGTCAACGAGGGATTGTGATAATTTCGTTTACTATTGAATTAACCATACTCTGATTTCAAACTTGTGATTCCTTTAATTATATTTCTTATGATTCTTTGAACATTGCCCCGGAAGGATGTAGTGTATTGAGAACGCAGTAAAAGTACTTGTACTAGTGTTAGTGATATTACTGTAAGATAACTGAGTGATGTGAAAGTACTGTTACTAAGTAAGACTATTCTACCAGCTTATAAGATACTTGATCAACGAATAAAGATAGAATAGTAGTAAGCGTGTGTCTCTACTAAATGAATACACAACAACGGTAATAACTAACGTATTAAGATCGAATTTCAAGCGTACGTGTGGGCCGTTAAAAAAGGACAAGTTAAAAGAAAAATAAGAAAAAATTTAACAGGATAATAAAGTGAGGAATAAAACATATGAAGTTTCCTCACCTTTTTCTGTAGCCGCTTTGTTGCCAACGGTCGTTTTAAATTTAACGCTGTTTTGGCGACACGTTTTCTAATGCGTGCGGTGTCACCTGTCAACTGTATAATAGGAAAAATTATAAAAAAAAACTAAGAAAAAATTAAAAAGGAAGGTAAAAGCGAGGAATAAATCGTATGAAGTCTCCTTTCCTTTTTTCCGTACCTTCCTTATCGTTTACGGTCCTTTTAACGCTGTTTTGGCGACCTTTGCAACGCGTGTGGTGCTACCGGTCAACTGTGTATTTTTTATAATTTGTCCTTTTTTTTTAACCCACATGTACGCTTGAAATTCGATCTTAATAAGTTAGTTATTACCGTTAATGCACTTTACACCCCAAAGTCACACAGAGTACGCTTGGGCCGCCTGTGCACTAATCAACTTCCATAGAAAAGCAAACAAACGCAAATTTTCATACGTTTCTTAACAGGTTAGTTTGGAAGAAAAGGAATGCCAGAATTCGGAACCGAAACCGGAATACTCAGAATACCCGGAATTCCCGGAATTTCCGGGATGACCGAAAAATAATAATTTTTAAAAAAATTAAAATAAATTAATAAATAAATAAGAATATTGATAGTAAATTCACAACTTACTAAACAGTTTGATACGAAAATTTTCTTTGAGGGTCCCAAGAAATAAACACTTACCGGCACTGTTCATGAGATGCACGTATTAGGATTAAAAAAAAGTCTGCGTCAGTCCAGTAGCCCATACAGCCTAAGCGACGAAATATTTGTACTCTCCCTTCCCCCTGGATGGGATGTTAATCCATGACATGGTCTCTTCCTGTTTCAAATTCGCCTCCACTCATCTACACACCTGTAGGACGTCTAGGGCGCCATGACCATTAGGCCGCCACGCTTTTCCATCCGGAACCATTGCAGAAGATTAAACAAATGCAATATTTACAATTTGTTTAATAGTTCAATTGTAAAAAGCTCCGAAATATTACAAATTAATACTTTACCTTAAATAATTATTAACCACACATTGGGAGCTATCAAAGCAGCTGCCAGCCGTCTACAGTTAAAATTGAGAGATTGTCAGTTACTCTACACCTTTTCGCATGCTTTATTGTAAATACCTTGAATATATACCTTTGAATATAAACCTTGTTTAGAAAAATCCATCAGTACATGCAGCTTAGGCTGTATGGGCTACTTGGCCTGACGCAGACTTTTTTTAATTCAAATATGTGCATCTCCATGAACAGTGCCGGTAAGTTCTTTTTTTTTTTTTTGGGACTCTCTGAGAAAATTTTCATATTAAATTGTTTAATTAAGTTGTGAATTCAACATTAATCTTTAATCATCAATATTCTTATTTATTTATTTATTGATTTACTTTTATCTTTTTAAAATTTATTATTTTTCGGTCATTCCGGGAATTCCGGGTATTCTGAGTATTCCGGTTCCGAATTCCGGCGTTCCTTATTTTCCAAACTACCTTCTTGACAGTACGTGCTCGGTAACATGATATCCATGACAACAAAACAATCGTTCGAACTTCGTTTCAAATTCCAAGAATCGAGTCTGTGTCGCTCACTCGAAAAGTTCATTCTCTGAATAAACAGTGTGGAGATAAAACCTTCCTTCTTCGTCCATCCATGGATGTTACGAAAACTAAGACCCTCGAAAACGAAGACCTAAGACCTGAGATCCGTCTTGGTTGGCGAGATTACGAAAACGGTAAATTTAGGGGTCTTAATTTTCGTAATCTCGAAAACTAAGACCCCTCTTAGTTTTCGTAATTACCAAAACGAAGACCCCAACCAAACCATTCTGTAAAATGTCTACAAAATCGAATTGCGGTCGTGGACATTAAATTAAGAACCCACAGAAAGCTCATATTCGATCAATCGAGCAAAAACACTGCTGTACTTGCAATATGGGAAAGCGCTAACATCGATTTTATCTGTTTCCAAACAAAGGAGTTAATCACTGTACTGTCGGGGCTGGATGGCTAGTAAAATACACTGGATTTCCTGAAAACACAACCCACTTTATTTTCCACACACACACATACGTTTTTCCAAGATGGCTGCCTCTTGCAACCTACAATGCCTTGCGCTTAACTAGACACTACATTCCTTCCTTTCCGCTTTGACTGTACCTGCTCAAAGATTACAATGGCTAACGACAACTTACAAAAACAGAAATCGTAAACTGAAAAGGTCTTTTTAAAAGTCCAGAAGTCTCTTAGGGCTTCCCTACAACATAGTCCTTAAACCTTTCTGGTGCTTTAATAATACGCCTAGGTCTAGAGGTTTCAATCTCAATTGACTTTTGGTCTGAAGTGTCCGTGTCTTTAACATTGCTGTACTCCCCCGGCACTTTTGATTCCGCAGGTGAAGTGTACGGTTTGCAAAAAGAACTATCTTTGTTATATATCGTTCCTTTACTAGACTGAACTGTTATTTGGCTTCCTTCTTTTGCCAAAACCGTATATGGTTCAGGTTCAAAGTTATGCACTAATTTTCCAGTGCTTTTTGTGTTCTTCAAAAGCACTTGATCTCCAGGGATTATAGGGCTTGGTACCGCACCTCGCTTGTCATCGGCGTAAGCTTTCTGAGTTAACTTGTTACTGCAGTCTCTGTCTCTAATGTCTTCGTTAACTACTGACTGTTCTGGTCTTAACTCTGGAAGTTTAGACTTGATCTCTCCCAAACATGAGAAAGGCAGGAGTGGCACCTGTCGATGATTGGGGTGTGGATCTATACGCCATAAGATACTTTGGTAGTTCGTCTGCCCACTTCTTCCCCTCTACCTCTGCCATCGCCAGGGTTTTCAAGAGAGATCTATTCTGTCCTTCCACCTCGCCATTGGCCTGTGGCCATAGCGGTGGTGACCTCTTGTGTTCAATTCCACATTCACGTAAGAACTCTTCGAACTCCTTGCTAAATAACGAACTGCGGACCATTATCCGTCTTGAGCGAGTGTGGGTTTCCAAACCGTGCAAAAATCTCTCTTACCGCCATGATGATCTTGGGCGTGGTTGTTGACCGCATCACTGACAGCTCATAATACCGACTGTAGTAATCGACTACCACTAACAAACTTTCACCTGTGGGCAGCGGTCCCATTAAATCCGCCGCGAGATCCTGCCAGGGTCCTGTTGGTGGTTCAGTCCTCAGCATCGGTTCGGGAGGTGAATATTGTCCCACAACCTGACAACTATGGCAGCTTTTGCACATTCGTTCCACATCCATGTCCACTTTGGGCCACCACACCTTCGTTCTTAGTCTACTATTTGTCTTGGCTATCCCCTGGTGTACCTCGTGAGCTGCTTCTAAGACTGATTTCCTGAGACTCTGTGGTATCACAATCCTGTCTCCTCGCAGTACGAACTGCCTTATGGTACACAGTTCATTCTTCACACAGATATAGCCAGGCATCTTGCACTGAGACCAATGTCCTCAATGGATGTACCGACGTACACTCACTAACTCCGGATCATTCTCGGACTCCCTCTCAACTTCTCTAGGGTTCAAAGTAACTGGTGTGCTTTCTTTCACCACAAATCTGACAAAATCCTCTTTTTCACTGCTTGGATCCTTTGGGTTGGTTTGGTTCAATCTGGACAAAGCATCTGCGATATTTCCTTTACCGGGATGGTACACTACGCGGTAGTTGTGGCACTGTAAACGAAGCACCCAACGTTCAATCCTTGCCGATGGTTTGGAACGTGGACTGAAAATACATTCTAACGGGTTGTGATCTGTCTCGAGCTCGAACTGGCGTCCACAGACGTAGAGATTGAACCTTTTGCACGCCCATACCAGGGCCAGCGCTTCCTTTTCCGTTTGTGCGTAGCGTCTCTCAACATCTGTAAGGTTCCTTGAAGCATATGATACTAATATCCATTCGTTGTCCTGCAGTTGGAGGAGACTTGCTTCCAGTCCATCTGGACCTGCATCTGCTACAATCCTTGTCTTGCAGTCTCCTCTAAAGTAGGCAAGGGTATTTGCTGACGTCATGAGTTGCTTCAGCTTTTCAAATTATGCTTGTTGCTCAATGCCCCAGACAAAGGTTTGTCCCTTTTTGAGCAATTTCCTGAGTGGTTCTGCAACTTGCGAGAAATTTGGAATAAACTTTGACGAGTACTGCACAAGTTGTACGAATGAACGAACTTCTGAAACATTCTTGGGTGCCTGGGCATTCACCACAGCTGCAATCTTCTCCTCACTTGGCGTGACTCCCTCACTACTAAGATCATGCCCAAAAAAAAGTCAACTCCGGAAGTCTGAACCGGCATTTCTCTCCATTTGAGGTCAACCCCTTCTCACGCAACCGCTTTAAAACTGCATGCAAGTTCGTGTCATGATCTTCCAGATTTATCCCATGAACGATGAGGTCATTTGCAATGTTTGCAACGCCGTTGCAGCCTTGTAGAACATCTGATATGATCTTCTGGTACTTCTTCGGTGCTGAAGAGATTCCGAACATCAGCCGTTTGTAACGGTATAAGCCTCGATGAGTCACGAACGTCGTATTTTCCCGTGACTCCTCGTCCAGCTCGATTTGGTGGAGTCCCCATCGGAGGTCCAGCTTGCTGAAAACTGTTGACCCATTGAAATCGTATAGGAATTCTTCAATCGTAGGGAGGGGGTGTCGTTCCCGTATGATTGCCTCGTTTGCTCGGCTCAAGTCGACACATACCCTTGTGTCCCCATCTTGCTTAGGAGCTACAACCAAGGGTGACACACACGCGGTGGGGGTGTTTGGTACTTCTTCAATGATGTCCTTGTCGAGCAGATCATCGAGTTTCTGATCAACTCTGTCTCTGAGACCGAAAGGAAGTCTCCGCACTTGCTGGGCTATTGGTGTAACGTCCTTCTTAACGTGAATCTTAAGCTGATAGTCCTTTAGCTTTCCAACTCCAGTGAGAATATTCACATATTCCTCACGAATATCTTTATCACTCCCCTTTGTCACTACTGAGAAAACTTGAGGCCTGCTGGCCGGTCCTACTCGCAACACTTTAAGAGAAGCCGCCAGAATATTTCGAGAATCGAAAATCAGTGACGAAAACTCGAATTTTTTTTTATTTTGCCAAAACATCCCTTTCTGTGAACTTGTTTCGAAA